>NC_070588.1:28401822-28701822 GCF_027409825.1 Scomber japonicus
CCCCCCTCCCCCCTCCCCCCCAGTGCGAATGATGGACACTTTTTCTTTTTTCTCTCGCTGTTGGTTAGAGACTTTTTCCTAACACTTTGATGTAGTTTCACACCCGTAGCCTGGAGCTTATACGCTGCTACTTTAACGTTAAAGGAAAATGAAGGTTTAAGGTTTTAAATGTTTGATGACTGCTTCCCTAATTAAAAGAGTTATCTGCAGAGCGGCTAAACATTCTCTTCTACTTTATCATCACTACAGGTTATTTTTTTGTTTTTCTGATTACATAGCTTTAAAAATGTTAACCCCTTACATACTGTTCATATTCTGGCATTTCACAGTATCCTCTCATGATTAGTCTTCATACATAATTTCCGACTTGAAATTGGTGATTAATCCATAATGAAGCTTTCAGAGAGCAGAGAAAGGGGATTATTTGTAATGTATGCTTTTTGTTGATGGAAATTTTTTTTTAATACAATCACATTATATAATGGCCCAACATTACATAACACAGGATGAAAACAATGAATTATATTAAATGGGAAAATTTTTTTTTTTTTTTAAATCTTTGAATGAATATGGGTCAAATTCAATAAAAATGAGTCACAGCTGCATAAGAATAATTTTAGAAGGTTGAAATATTTCCAGTTTTTGTATATTCTGGGTGACATAAGGATAAGTTGTCAAATTTCTGTCAAAAAAAGAAGAAGTTTTAAGGTGTTTTTTCATCTTTAAAAGGTGAAAAATGGGTCAGATAAGACTCAGTCAGAGCAGTATATAAGTATAAAGTGGGGTTAAAGTATAAAGTGAACAGTCTGACCTTCTTTCTTTCCTTTTTTTGAGAAGGGGGGGTACTAGCAGCTTTTTTAACACAGCTTTTCAAATCGGTTAAAGGGAACCTGAATCCCCCCCCACTAACCGCTGTGATACTGTGTACAGCATGGGAAATATCGTAAATCCCTTTACGCTACACAAACCTCCATGAGGATAAATCCGTTTAAAGGTCCGCTCTCTGGGTCACACAAAAAGACTGAAAAGGAACTGCTCTTTTCCTGCTTTCCATTTGATACATTAAAAGACCGGCTATGCGGCCTCCTCTGATCTGCCGCTTTTGACATTTTTTTGATTTGTAAAAGCTGCTTTCTAACAGAGCTACGTCACACAGAGCCGGGCTTGTCCAAATGTCAGGTTGTATCAGGACTGTTGAGCCTGATGCGGTCTGGACAGCTTTGTCCCTCTCTGCAGGAGACACCAACGCAGTGCAGGAAGCGGTCTTTTTACCGCGGCCCACTATACTGTCTGACACCGCATCTAACAATCATTTCTATTATTTGTGATTATATTGAAGTCTTTTTGCCATTTTCTGCCTTTTTATCAGATGGAGTAGCCTAGAGAGCTGACAGGAAGTGAATAATAATAAGATATACTTTATTGTTCCCAAGGCAGGACACAGAGAGAGGACAGAGAGAGAACTTGAAACAGGGATGTTATATGGCCACTCTCTTAAACCCATAGTGAAACTTAAAAAAAGTATAATTTCTTTATATAGTGCTTTTCATACAAAATATAGAAAAGAATAGAATAGAAAATTCAAAACATTTTATTCAAATTAAAAAAAAAAAGAATAGAATAATAATGTAATAAGTAATAATATGAATGAAATACTGAAGCTTTGTGCCTATAGGTTACTCAAACATCTGTCTACGGGTCAATGATTTTTTTGTGTCCATGTGGTTTAGTGAAATTTAAAGGGTTAAAATGTGAAAATAAGCGTATGAATAACTTCACACATTCTTTTTTTGTGGACCCAGCATCAAATTTCTGCTTTTAATCCATTTTAAGGAGAATATATTAGAGGATTATGGTAAAAATGTCTAAGTGGTGTAACCATAAAAACTTTGTACCAAATAATTCACCTTGCTTAAAAACATAAGCAACATAAAACACCATATCAACTAGTTTGGCATGATCTTACATTCTAACTTTTATATTAAATAAAGCTAATGGAATAGTATTGTTTTAAATATTACATTTAATCTGGAGAAACATGGAGATCAGGAAACATTTATATTAAGGATGTTTGTTTGTGCTGCAAACGTCAGCATTTCCGAACCTGCATGAATGCAGCATGGGACGTTTACTGGCGCGTACTTGATGACGTGTAACAACGCGCTAGACTAGTGGGTTGCTAACCGTAGCTAATCGTGGCTAACAAGTTCATAGCATCCAGCGCTATGTACACGAACACACAAACCAGACACGAGGTTTACCTCCTCGTTGTCATTTCCTCTGTTATGTTTTCTGCGAGTTTCCTCTCTGACGTCACCGTCAGAGTGCGGTGGGTCCTACCTGGGTCCTACTCTGCTAGGACCCCCGTTTCCACTGCAGGAGAGAGACATAACAGCAGAGGACCTCCACAAACGGGTCTTGTGTCTGTGCTTTGGAACTATTTCCAAGTGTGTCCTATGGATAGTAAAATTGCAGTTTGCAATGACTAATAATAATTTGCAATGACTAATATGGCATTGCCATAATAAATATGGCAGTGCCATATTGGCACTTTTTTCCATAACTTAAGTTGAAGTTGTTCTCCACAGACAGTGTTTACATGTGGAAAGCCATGTTGCATGTATGCATCCAGTGGGGCATCACAATAAGATTAGGCATAATGTGTTAATTCCACAATAGGAGATATGTTATGTTGTTACCTAACAGTTTTGGTGTAAAAAGCCTGAATATATCAGTATCGGAAATTAAGAGTTGGACAATATCGGATATCGGCAGAAAAGCCAATATCGAGCATCCTTAATTTACATGATTTTTAAATGAAGTAATTATTAGTATAAGTCCACTTAAATACACTATAAGTGGATAAAATATTGAATATTTATCATTATTTTGTGGTTACACCATTTGACATTTTCAGGAACATTCAGTCTTACATTTGATTAAAAAAATGGTGCAAATGTCATTTCAACAAACCTGATGGTGCTTCTCAAACTATTTTTTTTTTTTTTACATATTTTGGAATTACTCTTCTTGCCGACCCTTAACAGACCCCCAAACAGATGTGTTTTAGCTGTTTTTTAAATGAAGAGAATCAGAACACTGTAAGGGTTAAGACGAAGAATTCCAAAGTTTAGTTGCTGCAGCCTGAAAAGTTGGATCACCAAGGGTCCTTAGGCGGGTGTGTGGAACCGAGAGCAAACTTAGCATGTTTGACCACAGAGAGAGAGCCATTGTGTGTGAAGGTCTGCCACATACGCAGGAGCCTGACCGTGTAATGCTTTGAAAGTAAGAGCCAGAATTTGGAACTGGATTCTAAATGTTACAGGAAGCCAGTGAAGGGATTTAAGAATGGGGGTGTAATGTGAGCCCGTCTATGTGACCCAGTGAGAAGTCTGTAGACCATGAAGAGCAGATATACTGAGAGTGGAAAACAGCGTGTTACAGTAGCGGATGCGAGAAGAGACAAAGGCATGAACAAGCACCTCTAGTTGAGTTGTTGAAGCTACAGCTCAAGGCCACCAGGATGTTATTTTAAAATCTGATAAAGTTGCTGCAGCCTGAAGGGGGCATCTTTAAATATCTATTTGTCCAAAATCCCAAAATATCTATTTGGAAATGATAAAAAAAACAGAGATAACAAGCAAGTCTTTACATTTTAGAAGCTGAACCAGCAATGTTTGGCATTTTATTCTTGATAATAACACTATTGAACAAACTGAATATCATACTTGAGTGAAAATCCTATTTAGTGTGTTTAGTGTGAACGATGAATGATTTATCTTCTGCTAACTTCTTTTCTCTCTTCCTCTGTTTCAGCGCTCAGTCCGTGGATTTCCTCTTTCTCCCACTCAGGCGTCAAAGACTTCTCCCAGCTCACCCTTGACCTGACTAGGAATGAACTTATTGTGGGTGCCAGGTAAGAAAACTGTAAATCCACTCAGCCTCTCAACCCACAGACCACATTACTGAGAAGGCGATACCCTCTCTGACTCACCCGCGCGCCGCTCTTTTTCCGATAATGATGCTTCTTAAGTGTTCTACTGAGACCTCGTTGGACCAAGTCAAGCTTTTGGATTTGGCAAGAAGAAGAAGTGTGTAAGAAATACGTCATGCCACAATAGTGTGTGTGTGGCTGTGTGTGTGTTTTCATGTTCTCATGAGATGACATGAGCTCAACTTTAACCCAGTTTGACCCTGTTAAAA
The DNA here is from genome assembly GCF_027409825.1 of Scomber japonicus. Lineage (NCBI taxonomy): Eukaryota > Metazoa > Chordata > Actinopteri > Scombriformes > Scombridae > Scomber > Scomber japonicus. The sequence continues at coordinate 28,406,026 of NC_070588.1, forward strand.
ACACACTCACAAATGCAGCTTTATAGTGTATTGTATGCACATGAAACCACACAGCACTGTTAAATACTTCAATGCTGCTGGAAATAAAATCCAGTGACTGATTGACAGTCATAGTGTGGCTTTTAATCAGCTTTGCTTTAAGTTGACAGCAGCTGAAATGACTTGTCTTTTTTCACTAATACATCATTTAACTGTTGACCCTGTTTTATTTGAATAAAAGCCAATCATGTTGTCTGTTTTCCTCTTTTTCCAGGAACTATCTGTTCAGACTGGACCTCAGTAACATGTCAATGATACAGGTAGGCATGCTAATGTCTCTATTCCTCTCCTCTCTCTCTCTTCCAGTGGCTTTAAAGTTGGATTTTGAAAGATTTTTGTCATTATTCTTTGATATTAGTTCGATTATATTGTCATAGTCCTTTAAGTATGAAACAGTTTGGGTTTCTTTTAACTCCACTAGAACAGTTTAAGGTTTAGTTCTTACTATGTTTAAGTGCTTCTATTTGAGCATGTGATTGTATTTTTGTACTGATTGAAGCTGATTCCTGCCTACAGTGGCGTGGAAGCAGAGTTTGTCGTATGCAGACATTTTTGGCGGGTTTATTGTCTAGTTGTTTTGGTAGTTTGAGGTGTGGCATCCTTCCTGTTTAGAGGTTTTGTCTGCACTTTTCTGCACTCAGCGCTCCACCTGTTGAATATTACACCCACAAATCAAGCCTGATAAAGCCTCTTGTTGCTCTGTGTGCATTTTTCATCACCGGTTTTGCAGTTATAACACGTTGTTTCATTGACTTTTATTGTACCTATGGTTTGTATCAAAGCAGCTGCTCGTGTATCATGAAATTTGATGAAAAAAACTACTGCAGCCTGAACATTTTATAATGCAATTTGAAAGTAATTCAGTATTTTTCGCCATAACAGTCAGTCTAGGCCAAAATTAGAAGTCAAGGTAGGTAGTAGAAAGTCCATAAAGTAGAGATGAGTGTCTTGTGTGTGTGTGTGTGTGTGTCCTCCTCATATATACATAACAGCACATAGCCACAGATCTCATTCATCCATTATGTGTTTGTAACATCTTGATGACTTCTGGTGGGGATAACATTATCTGATTAGGTACTTTGGGAGCAGCTCATCACATCAAATCTAATAAAGAGAGTCACAAGAGCCTAAACCCAAGAAACCCTCCGATATAACAGCTACTTTGATTAACTTTTAAAACTCAACATGTTCTCTGACACAGCAAAGACGTGGTTTTTTTTTTTGGTTAACAAGACAAACGAGACAAACTCAGAGAGCAGCAAAACAGCAGGAGAGCTTCCTCTGCTGACCTTTGTTTCTTTTATCCATTTCCCAGTTTTTGAAAGTTTCTCTACAGCTGTCCAATCATTGGAGTCTGTAGTTTCATCTGATGTCTTTAAAAAAAATAGACCAGTATAGCCTTTAAATATGCTCATATGATTATGAACAGTGCTCACCTGTCTCGTCTCTTGATAATTATTGACATGTTATAGTAATTGAGCATTTCTTTGGAGAGATACCTAGCAGCCGGTTTTGGTAGTTATACTTAAAAAGACATGACAATAAAATAAAAATGAGTGTAGCAGGTTTGAACTCCCTTAAAGATCACAAAGGTTAGCAGAAACAGACGTGGTGTAGTTGCATTAGCAGAAAATTGAAGTTTCTCAGCACCTTGTTGATTAATCATATTGTCTGCCATGCTGCTTTACCACCACACCCACAGGTCATCACTTGGCAACGAGAAATAGCAATTTGACGCCTCTTTCTCTTGATTTCCCCATCAGTGAAATTGTAGTGTCTGATTGGCTGTTTATTTTCCAGGCAGACATTATCACTATCAAACTGTGTATCTGTTTTCTTTTACTCCTCAAACTGCTGTTAAATGTTTCTAAAAATGTAAAACATGGTCAAAATCTCAAGTCCTTTGTTCTAAAAGTTGGAGTACAACTTTTACATGACCTGCATGAGGTAAGACTCAGCACTAATATTGTTTAGTATTCTCCATGTGGCATGGTATATAATTGGATTGAGTGCTCATAGACACATACATGAGTTTGATGTGCGTGTGTGTGTGCGTGTGTGTGTGTGTGTGTGTGTGTGTGTGTGCGTGTGTGTGTGTGTGTGTGTTTTTCAGAAGGCCTGTAGAGATGTGGTAAAGCAGCTTTTGGTAGAGCTGGGAGTGTTTGCTCTGGGGCAGAAGGTTTGCCGTACGTTGCATCAGACATCACAAATGACAAGCTGCTCACTCTCTACGGGACAGTATAAATCTAAAACCGGTACATCACTGTCACTGAGTAAAGAAACGCAGCCTTAATATAATCCAGTCGGCACAGAGCACAGTTTCCATGCTTCAAACAACTGTAGGGGATATTCTCCTCCGTGTGCAAGGCTGATTTTAATGACATAGTCCAACTCTGTTAGGGTTAATGACATTACTATGAACTCTTCACATGCAAGATTTTGATGTTTACACGTATAGTAAATGAAGGCATAGGAGTGTAAGCCATCATAAAAACACTTTATACAGCATCACAGCTTCAGTTACTGAGCAAAGACTCTTTTCCTGTTAAAGTTTAAAGGACCACAGCGGAGGTTTTCACTTCATTAAATCCAAATATTGTCTTCTATTGTGCACATCCTCTCAAAGCAGACCCCTAGAGACTGATCTACCTTCAGTGCAAACATTGGTTTCAGTTCAAGCTACGGCAATTTATACCATCAAATATTTCAACCTTGCTCTGATCCATCACAGTTTAGATTTAGTCTGCTTTATTTTTAAGGCAAGCTCAAGGTAAGTCTAAGATTCAAGGTCAGGGTCCGACAGCAGGTAGAGAGTCCATTAAGGATATGTGTTGGCTTGTGTGTGTGTGTGTGTGTGTGTGTGTGTGTGTGTGTGTGTGTGTGAAATCATTTTTCTTTTTGGCACTACAAGACTTTTATTTGTTAATGAGTCAGATTGCAGATTGATGATGTTCTCATCTCATGCAAGTTCATCATCATAAATCACTGTGGGTTAAATAAAGAAGGGAGACAGTAAATCCAGAAAGGATGCTTTTGAGAATGATTGGCAGTCGTATTAAGCATCTTTTAAAATACAGTTGTTTTCTCTCCGCAAATTAAGCCAACATTTTCTCACAGGCCTCTATGACCTTTTTTTTTCTATTCTCAGAACAATTTTAGAAAAACCACAAATATCTTATAAATCAGATTTGCGGGTATAATTCGCCTAATTATTTCAAGGACAACGCTGCGCCTTATTTTTACACTACGTATCCCCACAGCATGAAAGCACATCAGCAGACTCGACTTTCTCCTGACAAAGTCCCCTTTCACAGCAGCTACAACTGAATGACATGATGTGTACAGCTGCCACCCGTGTGTCACCGCCGATATCAATGCACTCTTTGTCTGCACGTCCTACTTGTCGGGTGTTCGGAGGAGAGAAGTTGACTTACGAGGCTTTTCATTTGTTTTTCACCCTGCTCGCGTTGTTCTCCATGAAGCTGTACACTCTGTCCCCAAAGAGGCGTCTGCTATCTTCACGTATTTATGACAAGTAGAAAGCATATAGAGTGCACACATACACCAAATCTAAATCCTTAAATTTGTGCCTACACACACACACACACACACACACACACACACACACACACACACACACACACACACACACACACACACACAGCTTATTGTGAGCCATAAGGATAAATGAAGCAGATCCTTCTTCACTCTAGCCAATGCGGAGGTGTCATCTGTGATGCCAAGGCTGAAATCAATGAGAACATTATACAAACTGCCCAGTGAAGCAGGGAAGCAGAGAGGAGGGTCTGTAACCCCCCCCCCCCCCCCCCCCCCCCCCCACCCCTAAAATGCTCATTTTGCCAGTAAACAAAAGTTGTCCGCAGGGACGGAGGAGGGCGGCATCTTAAAATACTCCCTTTTTTCTTTTGTTGTATAAGCAAATGGAAAACAAACCGAAATCTCCCACTTGCCAGTTCAAGCCTCTGCTTCAACATCAAAGAGCTCATTTCTCTAAGGCGCTCTTAGATTCCTGAACCAATGATACGTTGCTCAACTATCTGGACCACCTGTCAGAGGCTTATGCTGTTTTCACACTGGGTTTGTTTTGTTGGAATCCAGACCGGAGTTCAATATTGTGTGCACTCCCTCATCAAAGTAACTCTTTGCTAATATTGCCAGGAAACCATGTGGAAACCCATTTCGAGGAGCGCAAGAAATGTAAAATGCAATGACAGGCGGACTGAAGGAGCAAGTTCCTTGAAGTTCCTTTTCTTTTTATCAAGTCACCTTACAGCAGCTCTCAACCACTCACTCCTAAAGTGTGTCCTTAACTTGTAAACTCAAAGCTCACCGCAGCAGCAGCACTCAAAGACCTGTGGACCTGTGGACCCCTTCCCCCGGGATGCAAAGCATGACTGGCTTTAGCGATCCATCGAGATTAAGTGAAAGTCATACTGACGCTTTTTAAAGAAACGACCTACTGATTGATTGAAAGGTGAACCGAAGAGGGTGGCCACTCACGGCGTGTTCACAATGCCACAACCCCACCCCCCCATTCATGCGTTTGGACTGGTCGGCCCAGGCTTGTAACCACACACCGCTGCCACCATCACCCCCCCCCCTCCTCCTTTCAGTGTCCACTTTCCTCTTTAGTGTGAAGCTATTAGAGATTGTATGTGTGTGGGTTGTTTGTGTGTCATCCATGGGCTATATCCATGACAGCACCAAATTAGAGAGTCAGGCCAGACCAATCCGCCTCACACCTGAAGCCAAAACAACCACTGTCTGGGTGCAAGCAGAAGAGATGAAGGGCGGGAGGTATTTTTATCACTGTATTTGTATGTGTGTATGTTTGTGTGGAGGCAGACACGCCAGCTTTGCAGTCTTTCAGTGGCAGAGGGTTTCGAAGGCAGACCGTGCAAAGGGAGAGGGTGGAGCACTGAGGTGCTGATGCCAGGGCTTTTAAGGGCTCAGTCCAGGCTGTTCTGTTCAGGCACCTGGGAGAACACCTGCCACGGCCATTAGTGAGCAGGCAAGCGTAAAAGAGTGAATGCGTAGGCAATCAGCAGAGAAAGAGAGTGAGAAGGAGAGGAAACAGACAAGGAGAGCCGGGATAAAGAGGTAGGCAGAATAAAAAGACAGGAAAAGATAACAGGAAGAAAAGGGAACAAGAAACCAAAGCAACAGAGAACCAAGAGAACAACCGTGAAAATCACACATACAGAGCTGAGATGAAGACAAATGAGAGAGAAGAGGAGTGAATATGAGAGACACTGAAAGGGAGGTGACAAGCTTTCAGTCTGATCCAACCTAGCATTTTCTCTCTGGGCGTTTTCTCTAGCCTCTGTGTCTCTGTGGAACCATACAAAATACCATTTCCCTGGTGTGTAGTACCTACACAGGACGTGTCCATGGAGAGCTTTCAAAGCCTTTAGAGATGATGTTTCTTACACACACTGCCTTCCTGTTGTTGTGTTTTTGTACAGGAGAAGCAGACTGTGGCCAAGTCCCTCGAGGTTTTCAATAAGTATTTTCCTATAGGCAGGAAAGAAAAAAAGAAACGTCTGTCTAAGATCTATTTAGAACCCTAATAAACCAGCTCTCCCCATGTGGCTTACAGAATGAGTAACATAGTCTGTATCCTTGAACTCACAAGATTTGTGTGATCCCACTTTACCAAAAATAAAATGTAGTTTGGACATAATGTTTTTCCTGTATCACTTACAAGATAATTATATATTTTTTGCTGTCATTAAGGAGCATTGTGTTACTTCAGGCAAAGCACTGAGGTCACGCTTGCATTAGCTGATTGTCATCTGCACCATCACTGGTTCATTCCCCTATTTGGCTGCCAGTTGACTTTTTACATCCAATCAAGCTCATGCTGGTGTACACAATGGCCTTTATAACCTGACACTTTTCTCTGACTACTCCAACCATTACGCTAAAACCTTATGTTTTTGGTTTTTGGTCTAACTTTCACTTTGTCCAGGAGGGATGTGCCTTTTCGGCAAAGTTTGAACTTGCTACTATTTCTGATAAATGGACAATTCCATCGTGTGACATCAACTACCTACCCTAACCAATAAGATCTCGAAACACGTGGCATCACTAAAGAGAAGTTTGATGGGTCAAAAATGAGAAGTCAGATGATCAGGCAGGTTGCATAGAATAAAAAAAGCTTTGAAAGCGTGCAGGAAAGTTATTGTGCAAACAGTTGACCCCTACAATAAGGGATTAATACAGACAATTCAGGTGTTCTCACTTCCGATTTTCCAAATGAAGTGATTTAGATAGTCTGGCTAACCTGCTGTCTGATCACCTGGCTACTTGTGTTTTCCATCACACTCTTGTCAGTGGTATGTTCACACATTTCAGTAATGAACTGGTTAGCACTGTGTTATCATAACTGACAGATACAGCGGGCAAACCTATGACTAGGTCGTGGTGGCATTAAGCTGATTAAGGAAACCCTGACATCCTTCTCCCCATCAATGCCCTCCAGCTCCTCCTGGGTGATCCCAAGTTGTTCCCAGGTCAGGAAATATATATAATCCCTCCAGCGTGATCTGCCCCGTGGTGTCCTGTGGACGTGCCAGTAACACCTCTAGAAGGTGGCATGCAAGCAGTACCCTAACCAGGTGGCCAAACCACCTCAGCTGGCTCCATTTTTTAAATTATTCTTTGGGCATTTTTTGTCTTTACTCAATAGAAGCTGGCATAGAGCCCAACTGGAAACCAGGAACGTTGCGAGTATGTGACATGCGCAGTAATCACTCACTAGCAGAGCACTCCCTCAGCTTGTTCCTTTTGATGTGAAGGAGCAAAGCCCCCAGATGTCTAAATTCCTAACTCTAATCTCTAATGCTGAGCCACTCTTTGGATGAAACTCAACAAGTCTGGTAGCTTGTATCTTTGGACCATAGAATAACTGGTAAATTTAGAGCTTTGCCTTCTGGCTCAGCTCCAACTTCTTCACCATAATGGTCTGATACTGCACCGGTCCACCTGTCAATCACAATGCTCCATCATACCCTCATTTATATAAGACCTGGAGATACTTGAACTCCTTCACATGGGGCAGCAGCTCACTCCCAATTCAGAGGGAACAGTCCACCTTTTTCCGGTGCTGACCCTTATCCTGGCCACTTCCCAATCAGCCTTACCTTGTGCCTGTTGGAGGTCACTGTGTGTTGAAGCCAACAGAACCACATCATCTCCAAAAAGGGACATCCCTTGTCAATAGACACACTTGTGCACAGACATGAAATGCATGTTAAGATGAACCACAAGTGTGCCTAGACATGAACACACACCCTGTACATTTGATGTGTGAATAAATGGCATCTCTTTTCATCTCCTCAAGATCATCACATGCATACAAACACAACGTATCCTACCCTTCACACTGATACTTGTCCGTTAGACACAAACGCACACACATCACCCACCCAGCTAGCTCACAGTGGGACTGCTCTGACTTCCTACTCGGGCACAGCTGAGACTCTGAACCTCAGATGCCGCTGCATATTCTTAGAATTTCGTGTCTCTGTCCCTCACCCTCCTTCTCTTTTTATTTTTAAACCCTTTTTCTTTCTCTGTCTGTTTTGTGGGAAGCAGTGCTGGTATTAGTGCTGGTGGTGGGTCTGATTGCAATCCACCCACATGCTCTGTCCTAGCTGCACCCACCGACAGAGCTCTCTCCCTCTCTCTGTCTCTCTCTGTCTCTCTCTGTCTCTGTCTCTCTCTGTCTCTCTCTGTCTCTCTCTGTCTCTGTCTCTCTCTCTCTGTCTCTCTCTCTCTCTGATGTGCTGGTTGGCCTGATCTCCACCGCAATCAGAACAGCAGGAGGAAAGTGGTGGGAGGCGTGTGTGTGTGTGTGTGTGGTGGGGGATAAAACAGAGGAGTGGGTGAGTGGCAGAAGCAGCAGAGGTATAGAAAAGCTCAAGTGTTCGATAGGTGGGAGAGGAAAAGAAGAGCTGAAGCAAGAGCTCTGCTTTTGTCATCTGTGTTTCTCTCATTGTTTATTTTTCTTTCAATCAGGATGCATATCTTCCAGATGTACTATGAGCTATTCCACTGCTGTCAAGAAAAAAAAAAAACATTAACTTTTGATGATCAAATTTTACAATGTCTGCGATGGGAATGAATGCTCGCCACTCTCTATAATACTTTTTACCCTCTTCCTTTTCTTTCGCCTTCTTTTGTAGTTTCAAAGAAATAGAAAATAACACAAGCAGAGGCCCTGTTCAGGCTCTTTATTTCTTCCTCATCTTTCAGAGTGCTAACAGGAGATAGAATATTGATTTGCCTCCTGCTTACATATTTGTGCAAAACCACAGATCTTCAGAATTGTACTGAATATCTTTGTGTTTGGCTGGATTGCTTTTTCCTCCAGTTTTCGAGAGTCACGGTACTCTGCGTTCATCTTGTCAGTTTGTGTCAGATGCTTTGTCATTTTCCTTTAGTCAGGCTTGCCAAGAAATGTCTTCACACACTGCTACTTGAAAGCCATCACTCCTTTAACTATACCAGTGTCAGTTGTTCCTGTGTTACTAAACTCATGTTTGCTTAATTATGTTTCAATCTGGGTTTACACAATTATGTTTACATAACACAGTTGGACTTTTGCATTAAAAAAACAGCAGGGGATTATGTTTATGTAACACAATTTCACTTGCAATAATAAAGATAGGATTATTAATAATAATAAGGAATAATAAGGAAGAGGATTAGTCAAATTAGTATTTTAAAACAGGCAGAATCATAACCTCATTGGTGGCAGTAATTACATAAAAAGAGTGAAAAACAAAAAGTTACTTAACAAGCATCCTAAGACAGACATGAAAACAAGACAGGAAATGTGGCCCTGACCTAGTTGACAGCAAGTCTTCCAGCTGCTGACAAAGTGCCACAGCCTGCCACTCAGTTAGGATCCTATTGGCCCAGAGGACACAGAGGAAACAAGCTCTTCCTGAGCCTCTGTTTTAGCCCTGGTGTATCAGGTACCTTCTACATAACCACAGCAGGGAGAAAAGACTGTTATCTGGGTGGTTGGGATCCTTATTGATTCTCCAAGTCTTATTCTTGTAGTGTGTGGTGTAAATATCCTTTAGGCAGGGTAGAGCACCACTTATAGTATGTTCAGTTGAATGAACTATGCTTTGCAGGGCCTTGTGGTCCTGTTGGGTGCTGCTTTCACACCTGGCAGTGATGTTCTTGATGGTATTTGAGGGGATGTCTGGTATTTCCTTCCTAGAAGCGTCTAAAAACGCATTTATGTTCAACGTTAAATATGGATACGGACAGAGCCTTCTGTCCGTGCCCCGCATTCATTTCGTCCGTATTTCCATAAATCTTACGGATACGGGCCAAACGGAGCAGTACCACCGGAAACCGTGTGGGGGCAGTGTTGCTGTCACTACTCGATACGTAGCTCTAGTGAGACACGAATCCACATCCATGCCAACATAAAGGACGCATGGGAGTAAGTGAGCAGTGACGGTAACATCATTTGAAAAGGACATACATTTTTGTACGTACGTTGAGCATAAATGAGCCTTTAGGTGAAACAGTCTCTGCCTTGCCTTGTTAAATCAGTAAGCAGCCCCCAGGTCAGGCCCTCAGTGATTTGGACACCAAGATTTTGGAAGCTAACTGTCCACAGAGTACATGTTAATATTAAGGGGGCATAGTTTCTTCCCTGCTTCTTCCCAAAGTCCACTATCACCTCCTTTGTCTTGCTCAGAAGTAGGTTGTTGTTCCGACACCAGCGGGTCATGTCCTCTACTGTGATCAAACCCACCACAGCTGTACCATTGGTAAATTTGACGATGGCGTCAGAGTCCAAAAAAGGTAGAGACGCAGCTCCCTTTCTTGTCCAGCAGCCATCGGTGGCATTGCACTTAAAGGTTCTTCCACTGGCTTCAGTCTCCAGCTGTGCATAAAAGCAGCTGCCATGTGATCCACATGCACTCCACAATGACAGAACCTTTTTACGATCTGCTGCCCCTATTAGGATGATGACATAATTGGTCTGCTCCTTCCAAAACCATTCCAATCCCTGTGTTTTTTTATGATGTGACATTGCTATGGTTACGGTTTGTAGGTTTAGGCAGGAAAAGTACTCAGTTAGGTATAGGGACAAGCTCAAGAAAAGAAAACACACCCATTAAAAGAAAAACTCACTTGAGATGTTGACCTTATTCAAAAAGGTCTCGTTAGAAACCAACATCGCATTAAGCTTAAGTGTGGACAGCTGGAATCAAGTGAGTAGCTTAAAATGCACTTAGCACAGAAAAGCTCTCCAGTCACAGCAACAGAAGTAAATATAATTTGTTTGTTCCACTCCTGGTGATATGTGCGAGTGCAGAGAAGCAAAAGGAGAGGGAAGGAGGGGAGGAGCAAGGTCTTTGTCAGTCCATCAGATAATCTCTAGCTTAGATAAGACAGCAGCAACATAGAGGTGGAATGTAAACACCATATTACTGTCTGGATCTCCACATATCTGTCTGCATCCATCCACCTGCCTTAACCCAGTGCTCCACTATTTTCTCTATCACCTCCTCCTCTGCCATCGCACACGTTCAATTCTCTTAATCCCATCGATGGAGAATAATCACAAGACCTCTGCTTGTGACATTTCTTCCTAGCAGAACATTATATTTGCTCCTGGTGTGGAACCGCTGTTGCATTTCTATCAGGTCCATTCCCCCCATTGAATCTTTTTCTTTGTGCCCGTCCATTATGTCGCTCTGCTAGTTCAGCATTGTATGGAACAATCAAGTTTTGAATCAATATGCAGACCTTTACTCTAAACACTATTGTTTGCACTTACTTCAGGGCAGCAGACGATAATGGATGCAAATGCCATTGCAAAGCTGCTCATTCATCCAAACCGGCGTGTCACGTCACCGTTAGACTAAGACGTGGAGGGAGAGGACAGGAAAACACAGGAAAACAGTCCAGCTTGACTTGTGATTTTGTCTCTTTAAGCTCCAGAACACACACACACACAGCCTCACTTTTATCCCGTAGGTGTGCTGCTGTTGAATTGCATTGTTCCATGTGGCAGAGCACAGTCAAGCGTTTTTCCTCTGATTGGCTTGCCCTTTTTGTAGATGCTTGTGGAGTTGTGGAAAGGAACGACAGTGCTTTCACTCTGTCCAAAAAAAAAGAGTGACTTCTTGACTATTCCCTTGTAGAGCTACCCAATTTCAACAGCCATTATAACTGAAATGAAGGGGGCCCAAAGTGCAGTCTTGTTTCCCCCCCTCCAGAGCAGGACTTACTTACTCCAGGGGTGACCTGTGTTTTTCTTACGTCCTTATTTTCCAAGTCAGACTTTTCTTTTAGGTTTTTTTGTGTTAGTTTCTTGCAGAGACCCTGTCAGAAGTTGAGACACAGGAGTGGTCCCCTGTGTGTTTGGGTCCTGGGATTTGTCCTTGACATGTTGTTTGTGTACGGGGGGGTTGTTTTTAGTTGAGTCGTGGTCTCCGGCTCCCACAGCCAGTTGATTATGAGTAGCCCCCAGGTGGCCGTCCTGCTGATAGTCTGCTTCTTCACAACTAAAGACCTCTTTACGCAATGCAAGGCTGGAATACAGACTCGCAGTGGCACTCGAGAAAAACTGCAGTATGGTGCCAACACTGTAATCAGAAAAGCAAAGGTGTAAGAAATTACATTTCCTTTGTTGTTCTCGAGTGTTGGTTTGTTTGCTCTCGCTCAGTGTTCTCTCTACAATTGACTTTTTTTTCCATTTCAAGGATCATTGACTAATTCTGGTTAATGCTCTTACCTTATCATGAAACCACACATTTCATAAATCTATGCCTAAAATACATCCACTATTGTTGTCCAAATAGATAATGTAGATGGTTATAATTCCAAAATAGCTAAATGAGTTATTGAGGGTTTTTCACGTTAAGAGTTGTTTGTGTTGTAATTGTATCAGTTTGATTGTCATATAAAATCATCTTTGCATTAGTCATCAGTTCTTGAAATAGCATTGTCATACTGCAGCAGCACAGTTTTACAAAAGTAGACAAAACTTAGCAAGAAATCAAAAGTACTTATCATGCAGAAAATTACCCTCTGTGAGGGTTTTATTATATGTGATTGGATTTGTACTGTTCCATCAGTGTGGAAGCAGCATTTTAATGTTACTGATGGGTAAGAGGAGGCTGTTTCTCACTTCTGTGTATACAATATTGTGTAGTTTACATCACAAGATTTATTCATATATTATCAGCCAACCTTCATTTCTATGTATAAATGTAACATATAACTGTCAAAATCAGTCCTCAGACGTTAATACAGAACTTCAGTAAATGTACGTAGTTACTTTTCACCATTGTTTTTGATATATAAAACAGCTGAAAAACATTTAATAATGTTTGTTTTAATTAAGGCTGAAGAGTTAATTGATATTTTGTAGAAATCGCAATATAACCTAATGCAATTTTAAAGGTGAAATGTGTCAAAACACCATCTTGAATAAATTATTGTTGTACTTCACATCAAAAAAAACATTTAGTTTGGTACAGATCCCCACAAATCATTATCATTATCACAATCATTTTAAAAGGTTTTTCAATGAGAATAATGATGCCTTTATATTAAGCATGTAGACCCGCTCTACAACACAGATTCTACTGTGTTCTTCTACTGTACTGTGTGATAAAACATTTGCTGAAGTTACAACCAAGCATTATTTCATCATTTTATGGCCATCAATCTTAATGACTGACAACATTGTACTCATTAACATCAGTAGTTGACAAATCAAAAACATTGTTAGAGGTGAAGTTTCACCCCCCCCCCCCCCCCCCCCCCCCCAAGAGAAATACATCTTCATCCCTGCTGCGGATGTGGAAGTGAATGTGGATATGTGATATCTTTGTAGACTTCCAGTAGAATTTCAAATGAAGTTCTGTGGGTCTAAACAAATTGTGGTTTCACAGCATGAGTCTGTAAAGACGGAGAAACAGGAGGATTCTACACAGTCATCCATCTGCATTACTTGAAAGTAAAACCAAAGGTCAACACAGCACTGCAGTCTGACTATAACTACATTAAGTTCTTTTCCAACCCTCAAGAAAATGACAGTTAACATCTGGGACGAGCAGCTGGTTGACCACTTGCTGTTTTTTGGTCCCAGCGTGCGTCCCTTCCTCACGAATCGAGGTCAAGGTTAGGAGAGCAGAGCTGACCTACGGGGTCAAAAGGTCCTCCATCACTGTTGTTCTTTTAAACAGGAAATGCCTTGTGCAAACACCCTCGTCAACAGAGATCGTTGGGAACGTCCCAAAATACCAGCAGAACAAATAAATGCATCTGTTATTGTAGATGTTTTTGTTGGATTGATATTCCTTCGGGACAGGGAGGGATTTTACATTTGGTTACGCTAAGGACACAAAGGCTGACCTTTTCTCAAGCAGGTAGCACCGGCGAGACGTGGCTTACGTTCCATACATATCTTTATATTTCATCCTCTACAGCTGAAGGGCAGAGCGGATTCACGGAGAAAGCAGGGGATCAGAACCAACGTAAGACCACGGACGGACATTAAACCGACCCTCTCAGATATTCATACCATCGATTCGCCCGCAGTATCAAGCCGCACACTCTTACCCTGAGTTTGATGAGTCACGGCTGATTTCATTCACACTTCATTAATTTCCGCGCCCCAATTTGGCCAGAGATTTAATTATTGATGCTGCCTTTGTCAGAACGGTGGGATAATATGTGAGTTGCGGAGCTTGAGAGAGCACGAGAGGGGGGCTACTTGTCAGTCGGTAATGTGCTGCAGCAGCGTGGTCAGCCTAGCTTTTGGAGAGCTTAGCAGTTTAGTGCCAAAGAAAATGTCATAAAAACAAAAATATATACTTAATATACTTCCAAACTCGACACATAGAGGTAGAGAATTGGCAGAGTAGGGTTATACATACATAGATAAAATAGAAAATGGAAAAACAAACAAGCTTTTCTACTTTTCTGCATAAAATGGAGACATTTCTTTTTATATCCCATCTGAAAACGATGTGCTTTATGTGTGTATATACTGTGTTTAAATCCATGCAAGTGTCCACATTCATCTGTGTTACCTGCATCTTTGTCTGTCTGCGTGTGTGTGTGGGTGCATGCGGTACAGTAAGTGTTTTGAAGAAGAGAAGGAATAATCCATTGTGCTGCTCGGTTGATCATAGAGAGACTGTCTGCTTTCACCTGCCAGCCTCCCTAATGTGGAATTACAGTGAGTGGGAGGCAGCAGCTGGGTGAGTGGGCAACTGCATACAGGCTTGTTAGAACATACTGAACCATACAGCGTACTCAACACTTTTCTATCAAAGGAGAAAGCAGCTTCCTGTCTCCAGTTGCGAGTGCTTCATTGCTTTTCTTGTATAATACCCCACTGCAAAAGAGCTACTTCATTAATTAACGCTCCACTATACCTGAAAGCATTTTGCATATTCAAAAAGAAAGTCCATGTTAGAAAAAGATAAAAAAATAAAACCACAAAAAAATCTGTTTATATCTATAAGTATCCAAGAAAATGTCAATTCAAAAATCATATTTATATTTAGCAAAAAGTATTGTTTCGATGGTTGGTTGTCATGGTGACACCTGCCCTGTCTCCCTTTCGTCCCCTCAAACGTTACAACCTGCCTGCATCATCTTGTCATTCCCCACCTGTCCACTAGATGCCCTCAGTTTCCTTTCATCCTGCTTTATCTCTGCACACCTGGACCTTGTTCTCCCAGTGTTACCAAACCTCCCATTTGGGGTTCAGCACTTCTTGAGTGACTGAAAACTGAATAGCTGGTCCACCTTAAAGCTCCATCTACCTTTTTAAATGAGCCTGGTTAGTTTGGGCTTAACTGTCACCAACCTCCTGCACTCTTCCAACAGATGTGGATAAAATAGAGAAGACTTTAGTAGGTGTTGAGAAGCTGCAGCACTTCTGAACTGACACTCTGTAGTCTGTGCTGAACATTTACTGACAGACTGACAACTTACTGCTATCCTTCTTCTCACTCACTCGCTCTCTCACTCAACCACTACACATTGCCCTATTCCATACCACTTATCCTATATGGTTGCAGGGAGGCTGGAGCCAATCCCAGCTGTATATACACACCTACGGGCAATTTAGAGTCACCAGTTAACCTAAGCTGCAGGGTTTTTGGTCCGTGATAGGAACCTGGAGTAGCTAGAGAAAACCCACACAGGCATGATGAGAACATGTAAACTCCACACAGAAGGGCCTAGGCCAACCGACGGGTTCAGAACCCTCTTTAAAGGAGCAATTCTGGGATTTGATGCACTAGTCAATAACTCAATCAATCAAATTTGATATAGCACCCTTCATCTAGGTTAATGTAGTTCACAATTATTTGACAAGACAGGGTTAGGGGTTTGGGTTAGGTATGGTATTTCCATGTGAAATGTGGTGTTAAAATCATTAGTAGCCCTATGATATGAATGATTGATATTCTAGCAGCAGCTCTCATAATTCTGCAGTAGAGCAATACAGCAGGAAACACTGGTTTATGTTGCTTCTTTACTCTCTGAATGTAGACTATAGGTGGAGACATGGTGCTTTAGGGTGTAAGCATTTGTCTGTGTGGAAATGCTGCTTTGTCAGGTCAGGTTGAAACAGTGCAACATGTCAGCTGTGTTGTAGCTCGGTGTTGTAGGTGTAGCATCCTGTCTACGCTCAAACCATTATTTTCGCTGTTCTCTTCGTCCTGCGGTCCAACTGTCAGCCGGTGCACCTACACGTTCAGTCAGAACTTTGGAACACGGACCGGGTGTGTGTAAGTGTGTGTGTGTGTGTGTGTGTGTGTGTGCTGAGCTGCAGACACACACTCGCTCACACCGCATCCCTTCACATCTGCAGCAGAGTGTAGATGAAGGTGTGGGGTTAGTGACCTCATGCTGGACTGATTCAGTCTGTCAGATGGTGGTGTTTGACAGAGAGAGGTATGAGCAATGTGTGTGTAGAACATAGCAGTATGTGTAAGAATGACACACAAAGAAGAGGATGTGGGTGTGTGATCAGTATGTATCTATATATCTGTGTATATACAAGTGATGTAAACTTGCTGTATGGATTATTTAGGTAATTATAAATCTGTCTCTTTATTTATTCATTCATTTATCTGCCTTTTTTTTTAGCAAATGTCTAGGTAAAAGACTAGTTCTGGTACATTTATATATCAAAGTATACCTTAATATCATTGAAAATATTTTTAGATGTTCCAAAAAAAACAGAACATTGTGAGTAATTCCTCAGGTTTGGGGCCAATCCAAGCCTTTTTTTAAATTTAATTTTAGGATCTAATTCAGCTCCATGAAGCCACTTTTTTTCCGCCACTGTGATAGTAATACCCAATTGAGCCTAGTTGAAACACTCAAATTGGAAGGCACGAAAAGCAAAATGAGCACCGAGCACCAAAGTAAATAAACAGCAGCCAGCACTTTTTTTGTATAAAAAGAACTCACAGCAGGGAAGTGGAGCGGAGGTGTGATGAGATGTTTGCATCCGTTTTAGTCACATTTGGCATGTCTGCTGCATCTCTGAAGTTCAAAAGTGCTTTTCAGTGTGTTTACGGAGTTAGTGGAGTTGATGAAATCCCGTCCAAAACCTTTTTCTGCCACAACAGATCTATGCTCACACGCAGTATTGATTGACTGATTTTCCAGGTTTTTATATCAAAGGCATACTTGATTAAGCTGCATATTAAGCTTCCAAAACACATATCTCCATTTAAACTAGATGGTCAGAGTTATTGCCACAGTTCCAACTTTTCTCCTCTAACTCTAACTTGTTGAAGGGTACTGCAGCCCTGACCACAGACTTTTATACTCTGTCGCTGTTGGCCAGGGAGCATTTAGACCATGGGTGTTGCTGCCATTATGTATAGGGTGGGACAAGTATCACCTAATTTTTAAAATGATTAGTTTAAACCCCCTGACCCCTCACTTTTACCATGTTGAACATCAGTGAATCAGTCTATATTAGAGCGCTATGTCAGTGCTTCACTATCAAATCCTTGCTTATTGAGAGAATGCCCAAATCAATGAAACACATTGACAACCACAAACCACTTTTTTACTGCTACCTTACACACAGGCAGATTCTCACACAGAGAGTACACACATTAGATATGGGTATCAGTACTCGATACCTTTAAGGCAGAGGTGTCAAACATATGGCCCGTGGGCCAGAACCGGCTTACCAGGGTGTCCAGTCCGGCCCAGTGGATAACTTGGCAAAGTATGAAAATTGGATGAAAAATATGAGAAGTCATTCAAATTCTGCCGTGACCAGAATATAATTCTCTAAAAAACAATATACAAATACACATTGTTGTAATATTTAAATTATTAATATATTGAACATTGTACAAAATGTTGTCAATCAGCAGCTTCTGTGCAAAATAATCTCCTAATATTGTTGAAACTGCACTCATTTTCCTTAAGACATCTCAGGCATGTGTTTTGTTAATAGATTGTTTATTATAGTAAAGTTATAATATATACATTACATATATTTTTGTGTGTTATTGTACAATGGTTTTACTGGTCCAGTTGTTCATTTAGCTAAATGTTTAAAATGTGAGGTGCTTTCATAGTCATGCAGTTAGTGCTCATGAATCCCCCACCACCCAGATCTTCAGTGCTTCCTGCACCGATGATTTATATTTACAACCATGTGTCAGCTCCAATAGCTACACATCGAATTGCAATCCGCTTTGTTTCCTGTGTCAGCCAATAGCTTCAACTTCAGAGCATGTAGTTTCATTACATTTCATTATTACAGCCTCAGAAGTCCAGCCCTCCATAGGATTCACTGCTTTAGCAACAGGGCACAATGCCTAGACAGTCTGAATCACATTGTGGGATTTAGTATTTATGATGAATGTCCAGTGCCAACTTTTGTTTAGCAGAAGGAAGAATGCAGCGAGATTCTCTTCAGGTGTGACAGAAAGTAAAGATGGTGGTGGATTTGAACACGGAGCCACATGACACACACTGCCAGCTGATATATAACAAATATTGTAATCATTTGAGTTACTTCGGAAAACGATTAAACAAATGATTAAAACTGAACAAAAGCTGGGGGTTTACTGAATGATGTCATCTAAATATTGTGTTGGTTAGAGGTGTGAAGCTGTGAACACTGCTGGTGGGGTTCAGTCCTGTCTCACTGTGGTGTTGGCTGATGATTGTGCTTTGACTGCAACACATGGGCACCAATTTCTGCCAAGAAGACCTGTGTGTGTGTGTGTGTGTGTGTGTGTGTGTGTGTGTGTGTGTGTGTGTGTGTGTTCTCACCTGGTACAGCAGATGACGTAAAGGAACAGAAGAAAGTGGAGGAGGGATCATGTTGAGGGGAGAAGTGTAGGCTGCTTTGATATGAGGACACCTTGAAGAGGACATGTACTGTAGATCTCTCTCTCTCTCTCTCTCTCTCTCTCTCTCTCTCTCTCTCTCTCTCTCTCTCTCTCTCTCTCTCTCTCTCTCTCTCCCTCTCTCTCTCTCTCTCTCTCTCTTTAAAGTGAAGTGATGAATGAATATGCACTTCTTCTTTTTTTCCTCCTCCCCCGTCTCAGTGGTTAAGGTTACATTTAGAGGAAAAAGCCTGCAGTCAAGCACATCAGGATGAATGAATAAGAAAAAAAACATACTAAGGCAGTTTATGAGACTTACAGAACATTTTACACTCCTACACAAATATCCTTCAATTTCCTGATTGACCTGCTTATTCTGAGGATAAATTAACCAGTTTTTTTTTTTTTTTTTTTTGTCAAGGCCCAAAGCACATTGGGTGAATAAATGTTCCTCTAAAGTCACTATCAATTACAGAGCTGTAAGACTAATACTCTGTCATGCTCAGAGCATTCAAGGCAAAATGAGTAGTTCTACTGTGTTGAAACAATTAGGTAAGCTTTGCTTATTTAATAATGGCTTTTCACATAATACAGGCATGTTATTTGGATTTGTATGTAGAGAAATAGTTATTATCCGGAATGTCTAATTATTCCACGCTGAAGTTGTACCCGTTTAGGTCCAAACCACCTGAATACAAGTGTCAGATAGTTCATATTCAAACAGCCATTACTCCCCCTCCCCAAACACTTATTTACAATATTCATGAGTTATAATTAGTTGTCACACATGATGTTAGCTGTGTGTCAGTGAGAGGCAGTCCTTATCAACACACTGCCACATTTCAGAAAGCAAGGACCACATTTGCCGCCGCGGCTCGCAAGCTCTCATTACTTCATTAGGGTTCTCCCGCTCTCCATCACTCATTCTCTCTGGTTTTCTTTCTGTCGTAAAAAATAGAATTCATTTTGTTTTCGACAATTTTATTTGCCTATAAAAAATTCATGTTTTTTCCCCCTTTACATCCCACCTCCCATCCCCCCCCCACCTCACCATCTCTCTTCCCCCCCTTTAGCATGCCCAGGGCAAAATATTCTTATTGTGTCTAAGGAGTGGAAAAATTGGGAGAAATGGAGTGTCAGGGTTGGAGGAGGAGAAGGAGGAGGAGGAGGAGGGGGATTGATGGCAGGGAGGAGCACATAGTTGTTGGCCTTGTTAATAGATGGAAATTAACTCTAACGTGTGTCTGAGGCTACAGGCGCAAATAATAAACAGGCTGTGTGGCCCGCGGCTGATTGTGAGCATGAAAAATGGGGCTGTAAGTCAGTGTCTCGCAGAGGCAGATGATTCTATAATTGTCTAGAATTTTTCTGCATCAAGGACGGTGATTTAAATTAAATTTAAAGTGCTTTTTTCCCCCTCATTTTCTCTTTCATATTTAACCCTATTCTGTGTCTATAAAATCTCTAAATTTTATATTAATATTTGTTTGGTTTCATAAATCTCAGTCGTACTTTGTTGCCTTGTTTCCACTCCCACAGTCAACCATAAATCATGTTTGTATATCAATATACCGCCAGCTCCACAAGTCTTTAGACCTGTCAAATAAACAAACAGAGAAGAAGTGAGACGTCTCTGTTTGTTTCATCTGGGAGGTTCATTATATGCGACAACATGATGTCACCACCGTCAGCAGTGATATCTCATCATCATTATTGAACGCCAGAAGTGTTATCAATGATTAGTTTGTAGCATTCATTTCAAAACAAAAGGGGAAATGAAATGATGTCTCTCATGGGAATTCAAATAATAATCAAATTCATCACGCAAAAGTACTTTAATTAGGCAATATTAATATTATAAATGTGCCTTTAATTGACATTTAATTAATGTGTACAAATGACATAAGTTTCATTAATTACTGTCAGCAGTGGCTCTAGAAAAAAAAGTATTATTGAAAGAAAAGTGATATAATCGAATAAGCTTATATTGCTAAAAGTGAATTTCAGGCGTCATAGAAACAAGCTGTTTTGGCAGCAATAGAGCCAACATGTAAAGATAACTGAGCCAGAATAAAACTGCAATTCAGATACTCCACTTATGTATCTGGCTGATGCATTTGCACAGCAGCTGGCAGTGGATCTTCTCCATCAGCAGTGCCAGATAAGTTTGTGACTTAAACACAATATTCTGATGTTAATTTCCTGTTTCCTACTGTATAAACAGTCAAAGCTGGTCTTTCTCTTACATTTAACAAGTGGGTTTTGTGTCTAAATCCAAACCATAACCACAGGTGACAGAATAGAAATGATAATATGAGTCATATTTAATTTGATATTATACTAATAATATGTAATTTGATTTAATTTCGTCATGCTTTGCAGATTTCCATCTTATCCATTACATCTCTTCCTAACTGGTCATGATACGAATGAGAAAACATCAGATTGTTTCAGTTTTTCCTCATTTCAGCTGTTCCAATCTGATGTGACGCTTGTTACAGTACATGTCTAAAGGGTCGTTTCCACTGCAGGAACTTCAGGGTAATTTTACAGAGTTGTGGACATTGGAGCATCTTCATAGCAGGAACCGCCCCTGAAGGACAGGATGTATGTACTCTGTGCAGCCCCGAAAAATTCCTAGATGGGGTTTGAGTTATATCAGTGCTGATTGGACATATTCAAAGCGGGATGTCAACAGAAAGCGCCAAAACAAGGGATTACGCAACAATCGAAACTGTTGCAGAATGATTACATCGCCTCCAGAGTCAGGTGGGTCCTATCAAGGTCCTACTCTGCAATGGAGACACAACGGCTGAGAGCACCAAGTGAGGACGTTCCTGTAAAGTTCCCAACCCCTAAATTTTACCCAGAACTTCTTTAATAGAAACAGGACTTAAGTTTTCCTGCACTGGCTCCACCTTCAACCTATTTTCATTGGTCAGAATCGACGCTGGCATCATTGACATTTTGTTTCTCCTGCAGTCAGCAGTCAACATGGACAAAGAGAGAGAATTGTAAACAATTAAAAGTTATGAAAAGTATGTTATGAATAAATCTTAAATACTTACGTAGTTGCAGAAGGAACGCTGCAACATCACTCGTAGTTTATCTGGACAATGTTTCACGCTCCACCTGTTTGCTTGCTGTATATGAGGCAGAGGTGCAAGTCTACTGTATGTCAGTAAATCTGTACTGAGCCTGTTTAACAGAGGTAAAGTGTGTGAAGTGAGCAATAACATTTAAGCTTGTTCTCCTGCTTTTAAAAAACACTATATACAGCAAAAGAGAGAGCGTCATTATCAGCGTAGAATGTGAGAGAAACTCATTTCCCTTCTTTACCTCTCAGCTTTCTTGAATTGTTGGATTTTTTATTTTTTTTGTTAACAAGGACATTTGTTCATGAAAAAATAAGGCACTGCATCCTGCCCACGCATTAAACAGCTCTTTATTCACTCTGTTGATTGCAGTCAGGCCATTCAGGGTTTCTGTACAGAGGGAAGGTATGTGAGGGAGAGGATGTCGAGGCAGAATTGGTATTCTCACAGGCTCCGTGTGTGAGCTTGTGTGGCTTTGTTCCAAAAGTGGTGTGAAGAAGATGAGATGGATAGAGAGGGAAAGGGAGAGGGGGAGGTATGGGGGGGAGGGGAAGGGAGGGTGGCGGATTCTGGTGAAGGTCAGCGGGTTAAGCCGACGGGGATCCTTGGAGACGGGACCCTGCCGAAAAGATGGTAATGCCCCGAGCAAGCCATGATTCATCGCAAAGGCATCCATCACCCTGTGTGTGTGTGTATGTGTGTTTACAATGACGTCATCCCATCAGTCCTCAGGCTGTCAGGGGGGGCTGACAGGCAGGGGCTGTGGAGGAGCTGTGTTTTCATTTCAACAGGCAGAGTGATGGACTGCTGCGGAGGGGGGGCGGGGCTGCTCTCGGATTGGCAGGTGCCACGCCGTTCACTGTACTCACAGGGAAGTGGATTTGGAGGATGTCGTTGACTGTCTGCATTGTTTGGCAGAACTCGACGTTCCAGCTCCTGTAGAGCACTTCAACTACGCTTGTCGTGTTTTTTTTTTTTTCTTCTTCTCTTCGTCTACTTCTCGCTCACCGTCTGGAGCCGCAGTTTTATTTTAATCACAGTTTTATTTTAATCACAGTTTACTTTCTATAGCTGTCCCCTGCCGCAGCCACTCTCTCTCCTGCACAATCTGAAGCAGGTTAATTGAAGGGAGCTGCTGTGGGACGCAGGGAGATGAGCTGTAACTCAATCAATATAGGCCAGAGCCCACTTACTGCTACTCTACCAGCTGCAGGGGCTAAACATAGTTTTATACCGCAAATTAATTTGTCTCATTCTTCCTCTCTAGCCTGTGGTTATGACTGCAATAGAGTAAAGCACTTCTATCTGTTCTTTGTATTTAGTTTAGTTTAGCTTTGATTGAAACTTCCATAATCCCTATTTTTATATTAACAGTGGATCAAATCACCAGGGGTTGCTCGTAATGACAAACTCACAGAAAATGATCAGCAATTCTGCAGTTCTCCTCAGATCTATGAAACACTTAAGCAAATTTATGGATTATAATCTTTTCACTTGTAGTTTAACTTTATTGTTTTGGTTCGATCTCAGCATCTGAAGAACCACATATTCACTCCAGAAGTTTATGGAAACCAAAATAATTCAAATGGTGAATATCTCATTTGGATTCATCAAGTATCTTTTAAATAGATGCTAAATATGAATCCAATTCTGCTGGATGGGCAATATATTGCTAATATGATGATCATTTGTAATTTTTGTGTTAACACAGTGAGCAAACAAACCAAGTAATGCAGGTTTAAAGATGCTTTGTCTAATATTTCGGCCACTGAAGGCTTAAACATACAGGCGTCGTACAATGCATGGCAAAACAGTCACCTCCATAATTTTCTAAGGATGACCCACACTGGTGTCAGTCCTAGTTTCTAGTGTCACCACCCTTGAAAAATGGCATTCTCTTTCAGTTAAAGGCTGTTGTACATCCAGGATCCTGTAGTTGCAGCTTTGGCACCATCTATCCTTGGTGTAGACAGCTGACCCTGGTGACTTTGTTGTCCGTTGTTTTGTTTTTTATTGGTGGTCTACGATTTGATGATTCTTCTTCTTCTCTTTTCCTTCTTCTGCTGCTGCCTCTGCTTCATCGCTGTTCTGATTGACAGTTGGCTTTTAGGTAGTTAGGTACATTACTGCCATCTAGCGGACGAGACTTTGAAGCAGAATTCCGGTTGACACACATTGGCCCGCCTTAAGAACAAAAACTTCAAAACAAACTCACTGACACACAGTCCTGATATATTATCCCACTGTAAAGTTGCTTCATCTACAGTGGTACAGTAGTTGTTGCCTTGTTGTTGTGTTTGTGTACACTTGATGAATGTAAGTTCAACTGTCACCCTGCTTTTCCCTCTAATTTGGTCTTCACCTACTCCTAAGAATGTGCTTCTTCAGCTGCTGTCTTCACCAGTTAACTTTGTGTACGTACAGTTTGGTGTTGGGTGGACAGAGCACAGTGAGCTAACCGTTGCTATAGCTGGAAACAACATAGTTAATGTGCTATAAAACCAAAACAATTAGCTAAAAAAGGGTTAAAAGCAGAACTTTTCACATCACACTGTAGTTCTGTGCTAATATAACAATTATTCATATTAAATATTATATTGATTAGTGGAGCTTGAAGTTGCATCTAAAACAGTTGAGAAATGTGAAAGAATGATTTTCCCTGTTGCGTTTTGGCGCTACACACTTGTGGCAGTATAATTAATCACAATCACAGTCATGAATGTTCATGAGTATAAGCTGCATATAAAAGCAATAAAAGTAGAATATGCAGGACAATATGCAGATGTTTGACTGGCTCATTAGGCCATGGACAGCACTGTTTCACTCATTAGCAAGAATTTATGCAGTGGATAATCATCTAAAATCATGAACTCCCTCTCCTGCTAGCACTGATATCATCCATGACGTGAAATAAGAGAGTTCTATTTATAGGCTTTCAATAGAGAGAAGTGCTTAGCTAAAAAAAAAAAAGTACGGGGGAAAAAAATCCCCAGAAATGTTTTGACAGTTCTCTTAAGTTCTAATTAAATGTGCTTATAATGTTTTATTTCTATTTAAATTCCTAAAGAGCTATGTTCTCTCCAACGAGGACCTTTAAAAAAAAAAAAGTGATTAACTCCAAAACTATATTTTCCCAGCAGAATCCCTCAGTGAGTCTCGGGGCTATATAGTTCTTTAGTCCCTTCCGCTGAGCTTTAATTAAAGCAAAATGAGGATTCAAAAAAGCACGAGTGATTTCACCTAAGGACAAATTTACCTCCCCCAACAAAAAAAAAAAATTAAATTGTTCAGGACTGCTTTGCATAATAGGTGTGTAAGATGGCTTGCATACTGAATCAGCCTTAGTGTTTTTTGCCTCTTTTTTCTCGCCTGGAGTTTGCTGTTTGTTTGAGTCATCTACTTGGCTCCTGGAATGCTTGACCCACTTTAGTGTTGACTCTTGGTCGGCCTCAGTTGGCGGGCTCCGCTGAATGTCGGGCTACAACTTTGTCCCACTGGCCGACTGTCCTGGGAAAGCAATACATGCAGAAGATGTAGATAAATATCTGCTTCCAATGAGAACAATCCCTTTGGGAGAGGAGAGAAAGAAATAAAGACAAATAAAGATGAGAGAGGGATGGGAAGCTGATAAATTGATGTTATGGATTTTTTTTTTTAAGACAATCTTACTATTTGGGCAGTGAGATCAGAGAAAAAGAGGAGGAGATGGGTGACTAAAATGAGGCCAATGACACATAACAGGGGGTCCTCTGGCACCTTGCACATACACAGTTCATGCCAAAAAAAGGGGACATCTCTCAAGCCTCTGAACCATAGCCAGTGCGGCTCTGATGGCCAAAGCCGTATGTGTGCGTGTGTGTGTATGTGCATGTGTGTTTGTGTGTGCACATGCATTAGCGCAATCGTGCTGCGCTGCCGCCTGCATCCACAATTAGGTGCGAGACACAACCATCATCAGGAATATAATTGGCCGGTAGGAGTGGAAAAAGGGGGGCAGCAGAGCGGAGGCAAGTGCCTGCAAAACTTTTTCAAGAGAGAGAGAGAGGGAGATAGAGAGGGGAAGAAAGGAGAAGAAGATGGAGAGAAAGCCATTTACATGCTAATGCCGCCCCCCCCCCCCAGCCCTTCAACTGCGTTGTTGGGTACCTCGCCCGCTACCCTCCAATAAGCCCTCGCCTGGCAAGCTGGTCGCCATGTTTACACAATAAACAAACAGCAATGAGGTTAAAGTCTTTTCATGCATCTTTTTGTGCGTGCCTACAGTATTAGCAACAGTCAGCTGTTGCGTAACTGTTTTTCAGTGTGTGAATGACTCAGCTGACTGCTTTTTCGGCCTTTTTGTCATCCCTGGGCTTTTTTTTCTTGTTTTTTGTCTCCTAGGCGACAGAATGGGCACCGGACGAGGAAACCAGGAGGTCCTGTCAGAGCAAAGGCAAAACAGAGGTAACCTTGACCCCCCCCCCCACCCAACCTCCATCCCCTCCTCCTCACAAATACAATTACAACACTTCATGTCAGCACTGCCTGACTTACAGAGTCCACCTTGATATCTTCTGGCTGTTGGGGTAAAGTCCTCATGGGTCTCATTGAAGTTGTTTGTACAAAAACAGCTATTTCAAACCTTTAAATCAAGAGTTGTTTTTTCTTGCAGCGGAGAGAGCGCAAAGAGAAGTAAAATGCACACAAGACCGCCTCAGGCTAGATAGTGAGACACTGAAAATGACTTCCTTTCAAATATGTCTGATAACCAAAACCACGATCAGCTGTCTTATTTCGATTACCTTGTGAAACCTGATTGCCACATCATTTTAATCTCCCACATAGAGCCTATAGTGTGAAGGGTGATACCAAATCGACAAAACAGACAATCAATCCTCTTTGAAAACCCGCATCACCGCAATTACCTCAGTTCTTTACCGCAGCACAAAGCAGCGCTATTTAACCAAAATTATACTTACATAAATTGCTTCATTACCAATAAATCTATTTCACGCCTTTGTTAAAACAGATTTGACTCTTTTTTTTTTTAACCGAAGCACACACCTGACTCATTGTTGAGCCTCCGTCAATTTCACAAATAGGTTTCCATTCACTTGCAAACGAGTATTCATATTTTCCAACAATGGGCCGACGAGAGCGAAAGCTGGAGACGGTGTATTACGAAGCTTTTGGTCACATGCCAGTTTGATACCAGAGGACTCATTGTGCCCGTTGTTCTTCTCAACAATACATCAAAGAGTGTTTAGCTCACCACCTCAGCTATTTTTTTTGAACGATTTCTTCTTTACACACTTCTCTACAGATTGAATGTCAGAACTACATCAGAGTCCTGCTGGTCAACAAGACTGAGGTCATGACCTGCGGAACCAATGCTTTCCAGCCTCTGTGTATTACGCGAGAGGTACGGATAAGCTTGTGTGTGTGTGTGTGTGTGTGTGTGTGTGTGTGTGTGTGTGTGTGTGCTCGAGTGTGTGATTTTGTAGTAATCCCGTGAAAACACTTCACCCGCCACTCTCCTTTTCTTCCATCCGTGCGCTTCCAGGTGGGCAACATGAGTAGCGTGTTGGAACGGGTGAACGGTGTGGCGCGCTGCCCGTACGACCCGCGTCACAACTCCACAGCCGTAGTGACGGAGAGCGGGGAGCTGTACGCCGCCACCGTCATCGACTTCTCTGGCCGCGACCCTGTCATATACCGCAGCCTGGGGGGCATGCCACCTCTCCGGACCGCACAATACAACTCCAAATGGCTCAATGGTAAAGTATCACTGCCACAACTACTACATATGATGATGTTCTACTAGCACATATAATGTTCTGCTAGCACATATGATGTTCTACTAGCACATATGATGTTCTGCTAGCACATATGATGTTCTACTAGCACATATAATGTTCTGCTACCACATATAATGTTCTGCTACCACATATAATGTTCTACTAGCACATATGATGTTCTACTAGCACATATGATGTTCTGCTAGCACATATGATGTTCTACTAGCACATATAATGTTCTGCTACCACATATAATGTTCTGCTACCACATATAATGTTCTACTAGCACATATGATGTTCTACTAGCACATATGATGTTCTACTAGCACATATGATGTTCTACTAGCACATATAATGTTCTGCTAGCACATATGATGTTCTACTAGCACATATGATGTTCTACTAGCACATATGATGTTCTACTAGCACATATGATGTTCTACTAGCACATATAATGTTCTGCTAGCACATATGATGTTCTGCTAGCACATATGATGTTCTACTAGCACATATGATGTTCTGCTACCACATATGATGTTCTGCTAGCACATATGATGTTTCTACTAGCACATATGATGTTCTGCTAGCACATATGATGTTCTGCTAGCACATATGATGTTTCTACTAGCACATATGATGTTTCTACTAGCACATATGATGTTCTGCTAGCGCATATGATGTTCTACTAGCGCATATGATGTTCTACTAGCACATATGATGTTCTACTAGCACATATGATGTTCTACTAGCGCATATGATGTTCTACTAGCACATATGATGTTCTACTAGCACATATGATGTTCTACTGCCACATATGATGTTCTACTAGCACATATGGTGTTCTACTGCCACATATGATGTTCTGCTAGCACATATGATGTTCTGCTACCACATATGATGTTCTACTAGCACATATGATGCTCTACTACCACATATGATGTTCTACTAGCACATATGATGCTCAGACTTAATTAGAGATCTTTGATGTGTATCATATTCAGTATTTCATTAACCTTACAGATTCATGTGACGTCTGTTAAATACTAATTATATAAAGGAGTGCATGAGTTTGAGTCCCAGCTTTGTTTAATATTTCCCAGGGTCACTGTATCAGGCGTGAGAAATCTAATCTCATAGCACCAAAAATCTGATTGCCTTCAAACTATTGTTGACTTTGTCAAATAATCCACACAAGGTTAAATAGTGTCAAACAATCAGTGGAAATTCCTGCTTTTACTCTCAACATTCTCCTCGTCCCCTCTGGAACGGCAAACGGGCCAAGTCCGCACTTTTTGCTTCCAACACAATCGGCTCTTTTGTTACAGCCAAGATACATCAGTCCGACAGGGGTGTTTTTGAAAGGATTACAAAGACTGTTTGCATTTGAAGTTGTGCGCACAGAACACACAGTGCAGGTTAGGCGCAGGGAATTGATGGGATTTATGGAATGGCATAGAACATGAAATGCTGTCAATCCCGCTGGTGTCGGTGTCAATAATCTCCTTGCTGCTGACGCTGAGACTATTCCTCTGAACACACTGGAGCTGAAATCCATTCACATACATCCTGACTCCAGCAGAAATATTAGATGGACCTTGCACTGGCAGAGGCTGTTATCTAATGCCTTTGATATGCAGAAACACTCATATAACTGGATTCATGGGCATATAATGAAGTGGGAGGAGTTATTTTAAGCATCATTGCATCTGGAGGCAAAGGTCAAATTAATTTTCTCTGTCATAGACAACATCAGTTGACTGACATTTATCACTTCAATTATCAGTACAAAAGATGAGCAACTGCATTAGAAAATATCTGGGTTTTAGATAAGAAAAAATCAAAGGTATACGCCTGTGGATATAAAAACATGAGTCAACTATCACTCCCAGGAAGCATTTCACTAAGAAATATTCAATCCCAGAGCTTGAAATTCTGTGGTGAGCAGCAGCTAAAGATTACACTCTGCAGAAGCTGATAAAACATTCAACAGTTTAAAACTGTCCACTCTCAGATTTTGGTTCAGTGTGAGCCAATGAGGATCTATAACGGTAAAACATACCAGAACTGACAAAGTACCTCCAGTTGCTTGTGTAGATGTGTGTGTTTGTGTGTGTGTGTAGGAGGGTGAGTAGCAGGTACAGATGGAGAACCTAAAGCTATTCTCATACCCTGAAGATATTACATTTGAAGTGATAAAGAATAGAGAAAAGATAGTTTCACATTTTCTGCTTGATATCCATCACTAGGCCTGTCACTATAATGACGCTATCAACTTATCGTACAATAACGTCATTATCAACATCAGCATGTCTATATATGGACTTTTCATATGAAACATGGACATGACCCTACATATTGCTACACTTCACCGCCAATGTCACATTGGTTAAACAAGTAGTGTCCTCCATTCCTCACTGTGTACGTCCTGAGTGGAGACTGTAGAAGAATTAAAGGTAAATAACTCTGTCCCCAACCATAATGACAGGCTGTGTTTTTACACAAGTGTAGAACCCACTCTCCAATCCCACCCTCCACCCACCTTACATTATTATGCTATTATATCATCATTATATCAGTGGTATAAAATGATCTTCAAATGACAATAATATCGTTTATCGTGATTATTTCTGAGACAATGTATAATGTCAAACAAAAGTAGTTATCATGACAAGACTATCCATGACAATTGATATTGTTTTCTGTAAATTGAGGAATGGATAGATCAACAAATTGTTTCAGCACTTTAATGTAACAACATTATACTATTTTATGGCAGCTGTACTGTGATTAGAAGTACTGTAGATTGTGAATTTGTATACTTAAAAGAATCAGGCAGAGTAACATACAGACAACAACTGAAGAGAAGAAAATGGGAAACAAGGAATGCAAGCAAAGATAGTAGGGGGAGTGTGAAGGTGTGTGTGTACATGTGTGTGCACCGGTGTGAGAGAGAGGGAGAGTTGCGGGGCAGGGGAAGAGGATGAGGATGAGAGAGAGAAGCAGAGGAGATAGACTGAGGAGTCAGTGAGCGATGTAATTATTCCTCACGACAGGGAGAGGGTGAAATTACAACACACAGCATGCTTCACACCACGCAGAGACTGGTGCCTGTGCGTGTGCAGGTGAGTGTGCGCCCGTACATACTGTACGCGTTCAGACAGTAGGTATCGAGCTGTTTGAGGAGCGACACACTCACACAAAGACTAAATATGTGGGGAGGGTAAGAAAAAGAAAAGATGAGCAGCTGCATAGATAGCGGCCTCATCAGCATAATCACAGCTGGCTACACACACACACACACACACTCAAACACATATGCACTCCATTCTAACTCCATATACATACACACATATCCATTGCATCACAGACAGAGGCCCGCTTCACTTCATGGCAGATTCTGTGAGGGTTATGGAATTGTTTTCCCAGTGGACTCAGGGTGCGAATGAAAATCTCATTTCCAGCTCTAAGCCTCTCGAGTTCAGGAGAAGTGAAGGCAGAGGCGGGGGGGTGTGGAGGGTCCTGGATCTAATCAATCTGTTCCCTTATTGGATTGGTAGCCTGCCAGGTGCTGACCAACTGTATCCCATCATGCATCTGAACGACAGGAAGAGATATAGAGTCGCCTGCGAAATAATCTAAAACAAATTCCATGTGCCTCGCCCGATCCCCTCTCGACTATAAGTGTAAAAACATATTTATTTTTATATTGCTGTTATTCTCTCAGACTTTCCCCTCTCTGCTTGGGTCAAAATTGTGTTTCGGTATTTTATATAAACACAGCTGACATCTGATTTGCATGACCGAAATGCAGCGCTGTTATTACTGTAGTTTATATTGGACGTTTTCACGGGTTCATATTGAATGAATCTGCAAAACGTTTCATTTCATCTACACCTGCTCCTGAAAAGTGGAGCGCTGTGTTACAGTGCAGTTACAGTGTAGTTCATATGGAGCACTGAAGTAATGTTAACTGTCTGGCATCAGCTGCTCCATTTATGCTTCACCGTGACTCATCGTTATCGTTAGCTTCTTGGCTACCAGCTGACTAGTAACACCAATAGTCGCGTTTCCATTAAAAAAGTTTTGGGAAGAATTTAGGAGTCAGGAACTTTGGAGGAACGTCCTCTCACTCTGTCCTCTTAGCCATTATGTTTCGAACATCGCATAATCATTGTGTGACAGTTTTGATTGTGACGTCACCAAGGCGACGCACCATAAGCATATCTTCTCATTTTGCCACGAGGACCGCATCGCTGGTCCACTTATCATACGTATTCTTGTCCATCTCCTTCTTCTGCTGGCTTTTTAAAAATGGAGCTTATTTTTGGTGCTTTCTGTTGACGTCACATCCCACTTTGAGTATACTCAATCAGCGTCACCCTCAAGCCCCACCCAGGAATTTTTTGGGGCCGCATGGAGTACATACCCCGAGGCAGGGACTCGTTTTGCCCCCCCTCCCGTAAAAGTTCCAGGAGACTGTCTTTCAGGGTTGGTTCCTGCTATGTAGACACGCATCAACGGTCACGTCCCCGTAAAATTACCCCCGAAGTTCCTGCAGTGGAAACGACCCTAATATTACTCATACACCTGAATATTCTCACCTGACACTTTACATTATTACTCTGCTGGTACTTTGAGCTCTACTCACATTTAATGTAAGGTTGACTCAGCAGAATCCTCATTGCTGTTTACAGTCTTTGAGAGTCTTTTCTGCCAAATTTAAAACATCAATTCCTCTGTGAAAGTTTCTCTCTCTAAACTTAAGGATCATTTAACATTTTTAGGTAAGTCAAAAGAACTTGGTTGTTGTTGAAAAGATCAACTCTGACTTTGATCACAAGATAAAAATGCGCTGACTTTACAATAATCAAAACTTGGATTTTTTTCCCCCTTAATCGTAACCAGCATGTGGAATGCAAGCTTTTTGTTTTGCTTTGTCCTGACTGTTCAGTAGGGAGTGGATGAATACGTTGATCAAAGAAATGTACGGATCTCAGCTAAGAACAGCCTGTACAGCTGCATCAATCTCATTGATTCTTACCACAGTTTGAAGCTTCCAATCTTAATCCTGCCGACTTAACCCTCAGTGTTTCTCTATCCCTGAATGAGCAGAACACCAGATTTAAATATACAGCACAGTACATCCATGACTTCTGCGTAGTATAAAGTTAGCATTTTGTGGATTGAGGGAAAAAGTTGCCAATGAACAAAATCCAGACAGCAGTAGTTTTTCACAGCAGACTTTTTGACTCAGTGCCATTCAATTGCCCAAGGAAGCTATAATAATGAAAAATTAAATGGGATCCATATATAGGGATGTGCACATGATATTAGAGGGACAGAGGCCAAATTCATAAAACATTTTTGCAAATAATTGATTAAATATATGCTACTTTTGTGACACTGTTAATGGAATATTAAAATGTATTTTAAAACAAACACTACGACATGACAATTAATGATACATGCAACAAAGTTCACCTCACATGACCAGCTCAACTCTACCTGCTCTAACCCTCTGAACTAACATCCTCACTAGCAGAAGCTTCAGTTTAATACTGCTGACAAAAAGTGCATTTCCTCTGGCTGCATGGCTGCCTCTCTCGCCTCCATATTCAGTCTCTTACCACCTCTCTCCACAGTAGTCATAATAGCTTCAGTAATAACTGGCAATAAGAAGATGCTGGTGTTGTTTGGCTAAGATACTATTACTGTATGCCAGGAAATTGGTTTCATATAATTCACGTCATATATTAATACTGAGGCTTAGGAGAAATCATGCTTCTAAAAACACATTAGATTTTAACATTCCTGCATCCCTTCCTCCAAATATACTGAAAAAGTGCTCCAACTTAACTATTTGCCTAAGTATATACAGTAGTGCAATTATTAAACAGTTCAAATGAAACATTCATGTAAATGAAGCTGCATTCACTGTCCTGATACACACAATCACCTGTTGAGCAAACACAACATAAAATACAAAGAAAGGAAATATGTTTGCTTACTTTACATATAACCATACATTAGACATTACTTTAATGTCTGACATTACTTACACAAACACAATGACAACATCACTGCTGACTATTGTTAATGCAGAAACTCAGTTTAACTCAGCTGACATTGAACGTACCTCATACCTATTCTTACCTCACGTATATCATATCATTGTCTTCTTTCATAATATTATAACTAACTTAAACAAGCCTGACAGTATCCCTACCCGCTTTGCATGGGAGGTGCGATGACAATAATAGTCCCCCCAAATGTTCTGCACTACTGAGTTCCTTCATCTACGGTCACTTGACCTCATAGTAAACTATTACCACTAACATATACTAATATAAATTCCTTGTCAGCTACATTCAGAAACAAGATGACTTATATATTGGATATATTATTGTGTCATGCTGGATGTAGAGGAATTACAGGAATCTATACAGTTAATTTAAACAAACAAAAACACACTAAAAGGCTGCTTTGTCTCTAGGGGGCTGAACTGGTAGGCAACCAAGCCCCCTTTGAGGTTTATTTATGCACATAATAATGCATTTTATTTATAGGCACCCTTTAAAGCACTTATGGATATATATATAGATATGTAGAGAAAGAACAACAAATATGGAGAGAGAAAAACATATTTTTTTTAAGTAAGTAAAAATCAAAATATAACTGATTACAGTCATCTAACCAACTATTATCCATAACACATCCTCCTATCGCTCATGGATCAATCTTCCATTCATGCAGAACCTCTTATGCAAATATCAAATAGGCTCGCTCTACTTACTGTAACTGTGTTTGATCTAAAGCATCATGGGATGTTACTGATGGCAGCTTCACTCCTCCAGCACCCAACCAGCCCCGCCAGATTGAACAATCTGTTTACCACTGGGGGGGGGGGGGGAGAAAAAAAAACAACCCTTCTCATCACATTTGCACCCACGCAGCTTTGCTAATATTATGCAGAATGTGTCAGCTCCACCTGCCCTTTTGCCTCATACACATCCAGTATGCATAAACACAAGCATGTAAACACACACAGGCATTTGCACAAATCCACATCACAGCTCAGGAAGGCTGCATTACATTATAGCTCATATACAGTACAGTGCGCACACACACACACACACACACGCACGCACGCACATACAGTAATTAGCTCCTTCACATGGCTTTTAGCTATAGGGAAACTAACACTGACACATTATGATGCTTTTTCTCTTCAGCCTCAGTTGCTGTAATTATTAATGACCCAACAGGGGGCGACGATGCTCACTCGTTCACCCGCATGCTTGTTAGCACCACTTAACCGAGTGAATGGAAGTGTGTGTTACAGTGATTAGTTTGACAAGCAGTGTTGTTTGTCAAAGATATAAATATGAAATGATACCTGCGAGTCGTCGTGCACAATTGTCGCATTTTTTACTGCACGTCTGTTTTCTTGAATGACATTTCTGCTCGTTAAGCCTTTGATGATAAACGCACATGAAGGAGGAAATGATTAGGACGTCCACTTCATTAAAAATTAAACTGGTACAATTGATTAGGCCACCTGCTAAATTAGCCATCCCACTTTTTTTCTTTTTTTTTCTTTTTCCACAATAACTGAGATGAGAGCTTGGTTTATATATCTTGATTACAAGGTTTTGGAGACTCACTCTGCTAATTGTCTCTTTGTTGAAACCAGTGCTTTCATCTGCGGTTGGTCCAACCACAGATGGGAAATGGAATTAGAGGGCTTCTATAGCTGTGTGGACAGCGGTTTTGTCTCTTTATGCTCTGTTTCAAAATGTTATTCTCACAGAAGAAGAAAAAAGCTCAGCTAGTCCCCGAGGCTCATTCCATCATGGCTGTGAAGTGGTCATCTCTGCTGTGTGTGTGTGTGTGTGTGTGTGTGTGTGTGTGTGTGTGTGTGTGTGTGTGTGTGTGTGTGTGTGTGTCACACAATAACTTCAGCATCTCCTTTTTGTTTTTTTGTTTGTTTGTTGGTGTGAATACATGTGGGTAAATTAAGCCTTATTCCTCCATGTGTGTATGTGTGTATGTCTGAGTGTGTATCACTTTAAAAATAAATGGGGTCCCAGTGGAAAACTGAAGTGGCAGAAGCAAGAGGAGTATTTTCTCCGTTTCATCATTTTCTTTCATACTGGTAGTACTGGAAGAAGAGGAAGAAAACACAACAGCAGGAAAACAAAGCTTCCCATTTGATAAAGCTCAGCTCAGAGTCAGAACAGCTACATGGATGTTACTTTTTTTTTTTTAGATTGTTCTAAACTATAACTTAAAAAACAGAAATGTCATGAGGTTGTTATTGTGTTAGGAAGAAGCTGTGGGATTTGAGTGTGATTGATTTAAGCTATAGAGCTCACATAGAATCTGTGCACAGTATTCTGAATATTCTGAATATGCCTCTGCAGATTTTCCTTCAATAAAAATGCTGCTTATAAAACTCAAAATAAAAATGTCTTAATTAGATAGATAGATAGATAGATAGATAGATAGATAGATAGATAGATAGATAGATAGATAGATAGATGATTTCCAGACCATCTAAATGAGGAGCCTTCACAAAAATAAAAGCATCAAACTGAATACAAATGATCAGAATTAACTGTGTAATCACATTATCATATATGTTATAAATGGTCACAAGGCCTTCCTGCAGTTTTTACTGAATTGTATATTTTTGTAAAGTTAAAATGAGTCTTTGACAACAACCTGAAAGCAGATGTCTTTCTTATACCACTGTATTTATTCTACAGAATATTTGTCCTGCTCCTTCTTACATTTAAACTTAACCACAACATTTTTACTAACTAACATAATTTAATTTTTAACTCCATCACAAAAAAACTACAGAAAAATAGATGTGACATCATATATCAACATATACAGTAGTGGTTTGACTTTTTTCGGTGTATAATATGTGAGAACATGTTGGTGTGTTGAGTCTCTCACCTGTTATTATCTTCTTCTCTCCTGTTGAGGTCACTGACGACCGTTTTCTGTTTCTCATTCTACGTCTTCCCATTTTCCTTTGGCATTTTTTGCTAATTGAAAGCAAGCGTAGCTAAGGTTAACTCTTAAGTTATACTACTTGTGTCTCCTGTGTGAACAGATGATACTGAATGATATCTGGCTGCAGTTTTAGAAGCTTCACTTCTATGATGTCACTCTGTAGAACAACTGTCATATTCCAGAATATCCAGAATGTCACTGTGCCATAAATACAAATAAATAAGTAAAAACAGTCATGATTATTGCCCTCATCAATTGCATTTTCAGGTTTTTTTCTAATAATAAGTAATTGATTCTTTAGGTTTTACAGTTGTCAAAAAATGGTTAAAAGAAGTCTTTTTTTCCTCAAATTGCTGCTTGTGTCACACCAACTGTTCAAAACTCCAAAACATCCAGCATAACATATGAATATATCAAACAGAGAAAAGTAACATATCTTCACATCTAAGAAGCTGTAAGAAGTGGATATTTAGCGGTTTTGAGCCCATTATGGATTTAGTGGATAATCAGTCGACCCTTAGTATTTTCTAATGTGTGTGTGTGTGTGCAGGGTGGCCGCGGGTCCTTAAAAAGTCTTAAAAAGTCGTAAATCAATTTTCATGAAAATAAGGCCTTAAAAAGTATTAAATTGTCTTAAATTCAGATTGCATGGGTCTTAAATATTTGAGTCTCGCCGCCGCGAAAATGCGGGCAATCTGTTTTGTTCGAAAAACAAAAAGGTCGAATATTTTTTCTCCGGTGCTGCGTTGTGCTGCGTTGTCTATGGTTAGGTCAGAGCGTAGTCTACTGCGCAGCTCGTATTGCGCAGCTCTTGATGGCGTAGGGTAAAGCATCTACAGGTGGGCCTAATTCAGCACTGATATCCACTCGACTTAAACATGGGGAAATGCAAGTTCAATCACAAATGGCTAGAAAGGAATGAATACTCTTGGTTAGGGTGGCTAACCCTGGCAGTGTGTATGAAGCTCAGGGCCTGAATTTTAGCGCGGGATTGCGGGTATTGCGCACAATTTAATTGATTCCCGCAAATCCAACACTTATAATGCGGGAAATTCCCGCACACATTTACAGCTATGTATTAATGTTCAACCAACGTCTGCAGCGGGTCGGTACTGCTGTGTCCGACAGTCTGACTTCGACCCTGAACACACCTGTAGCTCTCTCTGTACCTCCCGCTAGCATAACACAGACAAGCTAACAGTGATATTAAGTTTAAGGAAACAAACACAGACCGCTGGTTAAAACATAAATCTACATCATCTGAGGCAGAACCTGCTCAGAAAGAAACACCGGAGCCTGAAAAACTAATGAAAACAGCTCCATGTGATGTCAACATTAACAACGTTAATCCTCAGACAGGTAACTGTGACGTTACTATACACTATGCTGCGGTGCTGCGCGTTTTATCAGCTGATGTTACACAACATCAATTTTAAGTCACTCAGAGGTTTCTCATTCAACAGACCTGAAGAGAGAGAGTGAGGCATTCAACAAAAAACATGACGCTACTGAAGCTGAATATAACTACTTAACTGTATAATACTAGATAAGTAATTACTATAAAATATAGTTCAGAGAATAAGTTAACTACATAAAATAGACTCACTGGCTTCCAATCTAATTTAATCCAATACAGCAGCTCTGCTATAAATTCTACATTTATGAAGTTTATACATTTTTTGACAAGAAGGTGAAAATTCAGCTTTATGTTCATTATTGAGAGATTAGGGTGCATTATATTGAAAGGTGTTCCTAATATTTTGTCCACTCC
This sequence comes from Scomber japonicus, assembly GCF_027409825.1. NCBI lineage: Eukaryota > Metazoa > Chordata > Actinopteri > Scombriformes > Scombridae > Scomber > Scomber japonicus. Next base: position 28,444,130 of record NC_070588.1, read on the forward strand.
ATTAACATACATGAGGAGTCACACCACCACCACTTAGTACAGCCGCAGTAATTTAATTTAGGACAGTGATGACATTTTTGTGATCTTTTCGCATGACACACATTTAGCCGATGTTCTTAAACTCAACCGTCATTTGTCATTTTACCATACTGTCAGTGTGTTTACTTGGAAATATTACTGTATTTCCATCGTACGTTTGGTCTTAAATTTCATTTAGAAGTGGTATTAAAAGGTCTTAAAAAGTCTTAAATTTAACTTGTTTATACCTGTATACACCCTGTGTGTGTGTCTAATGACTAAATGTCTAGTGACTAATAGGGAGAACAATTTTTGAAACTGGTCCAGTATTGAATGAGAGCGCTGCAGACACTCACAGGCTCAGATTGTTATAACTGTCTGCAACTACAGCTGTTACAACAAACCTATAAAATCTATAAGAATCTATTATTAAAAGTGTTGGCAGCAAATTTCATTTTATCGTAAAAATGCAGTGAGGAAGACTTTCCTCACTGAATTTTTCATTGTCTTAGCAACTCAAAAATGAATGAATGAATGAATAAGAGTTGTTGTTGTTGTTTTCATCAGGAACTATTTCTTTGATAGAAAGAAATAGAAAGTTTCCCTGCAAACTATTTGGAGCTCTGTTGATTGTGCAAGGTAACAAGGACATTGTCTGTAGAAGGACACACTGCTGTTGAGTTGTTGGTTGTTGTGTTTTTTTCAGATGTAATATTAAGATGCTGTGAGCACTGCAAACGCAATTGCATTCACCTTGATTGTATCGAGGCGTCTGCAGAAACATTTCAGAACGTCAGAGATCCATGTGTAGAATTCTAAATCAGCCTCTGTGTTTGCTTTCCTCCTAGCATAACAATAGATGACACTAAACTTCTCATTCAGCCTGTTTTACCTTGATAACCCCACCCAGCAGGGAGGGTTATTCATCATTTGGGGGGGCAATAAAACCTGCACCAGCACCCAGTTAAACAGACATCGCTCCATGGATTTACCATCAAAACATCAGACGGATTTATTAGCCAGCGGCCACCATTTTTTATCCTCCTCTCCTCCTCCTCCTTTTCAAAATTTACACATTTGACATTGAGGCTCCTTTCTTAGATCTTTAAACAGGAGCCAGTAGAATTTTGGGAAGTTTTTATTGCAATCAATATAAGGGTGTACCAGAGGTCAAAGCAACAAAATCCAAAAGATAAATGTTGCAAATATCTCTGTTACCCTGGAGATATAGTGTAATGATCCTTTACCTCCCTCCCTCCCTTTGGCAGAGCCCCACTTCATCTCAGCCTATGACATCGGCCTCTTCACCTTCTTCTTCCTGAGGGAGAACGCGGTGGAGCACGACTGTGGGAAGACGGTGTACTCCCGCGTGGCCCGGGTCTGCAAGAACGACATCGGCGGTCGCTTCCTGCTGGAGGATACCTGGACCACGTTCATGAAGGCCAGGCTCAACTGCTCACGCTCCGGAGAGATCCCATTCTACTATAACGAGCTGCAGAGCACCTTCTACCTGCCTGAGCAAGACCTCATCTACGGCATCTTCACCACCAATGTGTGAGTAGACATGTATAGCTACTGTTCTTTTGATCACTCAAAGAGCTTTTTGAGTGCTCTACTGCTCTAACTCCTTAGCCACAGCTGCCCCAGATGTGCATGTACTCTTTGTATTATGCACATCTGTTCACACGTACATTGGGAAAGCATTTCATCCATAAGGGTTCCTAATGTTGGGAAATATTTAGTAAAACTTGAAACTAAAATATTTATATGAGCAACTATGATGAGTATTTGAGATATTCTTTATCTGAAGTCAAGTCACAGCTTAAACTTCACATTATTTCAAGGTTTTAACAATCAGCCGTGTAGATAGATGCCATACAAAGTAGGATTTAATGTTGTGATGATTGATTTCAAACAGCAATCAATCAATCAATCTTTATTTATAAAGCGCCAAAACAACAAAAGTTATCTCAAGGCGCTTTTCACATAGCGCAGGTGTAGACTGTACTCTTTAATTTCATTTAAAGAGACCCAACATTCCCACATGAGCAGCACTTGGTGACAGCGGCAAGTGAAACAGGAAGAAGCATCTGGCAGAAGCGGGTTCTAGGTGGGCGACCATCTGCCCTGACTGGTTGGGGATGAGCGAGAGAGAGGAGAGAGAGAAGCACAGTGACAACAACACTGAAAATAAGAGTATGACTAATGATGATAACAACAGCAGCTCACATGAGGGTCTATCAGGACCTGGACGTACATGGTCTTGGGCTTCTGCGTCCACTTGTGAGGAGAGAGAGCACAAAGAGCTCCAGGGAAGAAGTGAAGTTAATGAAATGCAGGAATAGTACATGTGAATGGAAAGAGAGAGGAGCTCAGTGCAAGTAACCATATAACATTATCATCATTAGTCCATGTGGTCATATTTTTAATAAGCAACCATTGCTTTTTCATCACATCCTCCTACCAGTATTAATTTAATAGGCCCAGATGATATAATGAAAGCATGCCTGGTCATATTCATATTGCTGACTCATGGTTATTACAGCTGGAGTCAGCGTTATGTACCCGTTTTCATGTTCCTTTCCATGTTTAGAGGCAGGGGAACATTAATGTTGATGTTGAGAAAGGAGGCCCAAATGTATGATTGAACCATCCGTGTGTTTATGAACAGATTTTGTGCTCCTCTTGGTTCACATTTATTCTGCTGCATGTTTCCACACAGCTGGACTGTAGCTGAAGTTGCTTAAAAGTAGATCCAGTCAGTCATAACAACAGCAACAAATTTCAGGGTTGGATTAAGAATTTAGCCGTGACAGTTGGGTGATAGTGTTCATTAGTGCTTTTTGTTTTAGTACAGAACTGCTACGTTACTACAAAATCCTGCTTTACTTGGTAGAAAAGTGAGTTAGTTTTAACAAGAATTCCTGTTAATACAGAGGAATCACTTCCCCTGCATTTAAACTCACACACACACACACACACACATCTCTCCAAAGTTTATTATTACATTTCTGAAGACACATAAGGACACACAAATGATTAGATGTATTCCAAATGATCGTTCATTACTCAAAGCCATGTTCTGTATGACTTATTTAAAAAGTTTGTCTGTTAACCTTGATTATTACTAACGTGAGAGCAGCCATCTATTATCCACTTCAAATGTTCTTTTTTCCAAGGACAAAATTTAGCATGGTTTTCTTAATGGGCAAAATTTAGACGATTCAACCCAATAAACCTGAATGACAGTGGAAACTTGATCCAGCATCCTCTCCATAATGCTGCTTGATAAAATAAAGAAGAGGGAATACTTCCAGCTAGAAAAAACAAACTTTTCTGACCTCTATGATCTGAATTAGCCCTGTGTGTGTGTGTGTGTGTGTGTGAGGATGGAACGTGGGTGGACTTTCAGAGCAGTCATTCTCATCTCTTGTGTATTTAAAGCAAACGGAGGAAAATAACTCTTCAGAAAATCATATTACTGTAAAAGATTTCAGCCACACGAGCATCTGTGCAGACATTATAACAAGTAAAATGACTTTCAAGTAGCCATTGCATTACTCAACATTGCCCTGAGTGCTGAAAGGATGAACAACCCCACAAAAAAAACAACTGGGCTCAAGAGCCTTTTCAACACCAACAAGAATATTAATGGAGGGAACAGTGACACACACACACACACATATATACACTATAACACTTCAACTCCAGCTTCTTTTCATTAGCTCTCAGATTTTTATCATTTCATAAGGTTTTCTACTCCCGACATTTTCCCACCTATTAAGAGGTGGAGAGCCTTTTTTTTTTTGTCTGGAGTACAGAGCCTCCTGCTGCTGCTAATGATCAGTGTGGATGCATGCAGCTCTCAGCCGGGGTTGGATACGCAGACTGACTCACACTCCCTCCAGTGTTTGATTGCTCCGTCGTGTGGGGTGGGGGGGGTGGGGGGGGGGGGGGCGGTCGTACTTTTCATTACAGGAAGGAAATAGCGGGAAACAAAGTGCACAGATCTTATGTTTTTTTAATGTTTAGAGTGTAATTGCATCATGTTTGCTCCATTAGCGGTCAGTCAGTCTGACCATATATTGCTACCAGTAACTACTTCACATAATATGAACATCTGTAAAAAATAAAAAAAAATAAAAAAATGGAGTTAAATGGAGTTCTAGTCTTTTCCACTACCTACTTTCTACTATCCGCTACTAAAGCTAGCTGTTGCGTGTTAAGCGATGCACCGACGTGCTGAAATGAGGCGGACCCAATCGAATCTAATCCAATCACAAGCTAGCAGGAAATAGTCAGAAGTAACCACAGCTAGTGAGGATTATTCATGCTTAGACCTACAGTACACCAGAGCTAATTTGGTGCCAAAAATTAATTAGATAATTGGGATCATCAAAAGGTGATTTTTAAAATCTAATAATGGCTGCTGCTGCTGCTGCCATTGTTGGTTTTGTTACATTTGTTTATGTGTGAAAACGGTCATTAATATGCACATGTTGCTAATATTGACTGTGTGCGTGCTGTGATGTGTAGGCTTATTAAACTGTGTTTGTTTTGTGTGGTAGGAGGACTTATTCTCATGTACTCATATTAAGAAAATCAGCTGTTTACTCATTACATCAGCTGGACTAAGTTAGAGTTTTCATTTTATTTCAGAGCTGGAACTGTTAGGTAACTTCTACAGTACAGGAGAGGACACAGTGAAGTTGGGCTGGCAGTCAACAAGGGAAGGGGGGGGGGGGGGGGGTCAGAGGTTCACTATTAAACATAATGGTTGAAAAGGTCAGCCTTGGCTTTTTATTTTCTCCATTACTACCTACCTTTAGTGTGAGTGTAATTAAATGTGGTTATTTATGGTGGAGGGAGCATTTTCACACAGTCACTCAGGTAGACTCCATAGATTTGTAGCTGTAGGCTGTAGGGTCAAAATTAAAAAACAGTCAGCCCCCTTCCCTCTGATGAGTAAGAACAGCCTGTTAATCAGCACCTTTATAACTACTTTTACATTTCAAGTTCTAAGAGTAGAAAACAATGTGCGCTGAGCATGGTTGCATTGAGCAGTGGAGTGAACCGCTGTTCTCTAAAACTACACTGAAGTATACAGTGAGACATTACTTTGATGTTTGTGGAAACACGCTTATTTTTCTTTCACTCCGAAAAACATAGACAATAAAGATCGATAAGCGGCGGTGTAACAGCCAAGCACACATTACATGGAATCTACAGTATAACCTGAGGAATGAAATCTCCCTTTTCACACTCCAGCGAGCATCGACGCACACTCTGGAAGTTAAGATCAGGGTCACACATTACCAGATGCAATCAGTTTGCGGGTTGCCTTTTGATGAATCCTGCATGTCTCTATTTATCCTCATAAAAAAGACACAACAAAGCCTCACAGGTGAGTTCCAAGATAAGTAAGTAGAAAGAATAAGAAGGAGGGAAAAGAAATAAAGGCACACGTGAAGCAAAACTAAATGAAACTTAGATCAGGTCATGACTCGAGGCCCAACAGCTGATTTCATGTGTTGAATGCTGAAACGCTGTCGTCCACGGCGACAGGATGCGAGACACGCGGCAAATATCAAGCGTGTTTGATGTGACGGTCTAAAGACGAAAGATCTTTGAGTTAAGTTTAAATTCATGTCTTATAAAGATGATGATTCAGAGTTGGTAGTGTGTGTGTGTGTGTGTGTGTGTGTGTGTGTGTGTGTGTGTGTGTGAGCGAGCATGGTTGTTTGTATTCAAATGTATTCTGTGTTCCGTCAGGGGAAAATATGAATCCTTCCTCTTCACCTTCCTCTCCCCCACCTGTTAAGCAGAAGGTGTTCGCCACCACACGGCTGCTTCCTGTCAGTCTGCAGCCGTCTTTAGTGATAGAGCAAGAGAGAGAGAGAGAAAGTAGGGAATGGTAGAGAGACAAAAAAAGAAAAGTCAGAGGAGATATGGAGAGTGAGCTCTGAGCTTTTGTCCGTCGTCCTTTTGTCTCCTACTTCGCTGGCCTTTCTTTCTGAAGGAAACTTGTCTGTCCTCCCTCTAAAAGCGCCTCCCTCGTCGAGGGTTTTGGGATATGTTAATGCAATCAACACAAACACTGCCTCCATCTGTCTGGTCTAAATTGAACAGGCTCACAGATGCTCCCAGGAGTTTGGGGGTCTGTGAGAGTTGGAACAGAGTACTTATCCTCTCTGTCTGCTCTCCATACGGGCGAGGTCTCACTACTGTAGAGTGACCTCCCCTCTCTCTCTCTCTCTCTCTCTCTCTCTCTCTCTCTCTCTGTCTCTCTCTCTCTCTCTCTATCTCTCTCTCTCTCTCTCTCTCTCCCTCTCTCCGTCATCCTCCTGATGTATCCCACTGTATGATGTGCTAAAATGACAGAATCTTCTATAGTGCTGAGTCATTCACTGTTCTCAGGTTAGTGGGGAAATCATTTGATGGTTAATCGACAGAAACACACAATTAATCACTTAAGTTTGTCATCAAGCTGGTTCCTGCTTAAAGGACCAGTACGCACTTTTTCAAATCTGCCTCAAGGCAATAGTCAGGCACTCAAATGAGCTTTAAAACAGTTCACTTTTGATTGCTGTAATTCTTCCTCCTGTTAACACTGACCTTTAGAAGAACTCTGCATTATGTACTTGCAGTGGAAGTGTGAGTAGAGCAAAAATGTATTCCAAAGTTTAGCTATGAGCTATGATGCTTCAACAGTCTGATGCTGTGTCTCAAATAGGCATGGGATGATAACCGTGTTCAAGGTATACCGCGATTTGAAAAAGCCACGATAACCGAAACCGCCAAATTTTCTGTCATACCGTTCCTGAGGTATGAGCTGTTTTTTGTCTGGTCAAAGACAGGAAGTGCTGGTCAGAAATGTCACTGTCATTACAGTGTATATTAAGATTAAATTAACATGTGTGTCTTTATTTTTCTTCCTTTTAGGAACATTTTAGAGCTGTAATTGTAGGACTGCAATACCGTGAAACCGTGATATTTTTGCTTATCACATACTTCTGTTAGTATACATTTGTGTAGTACACTTACTACATGGACTAAACTTACATAGTGCCTTTCTAGTCTTTATGACGACTCAAAGCTTTACATTACATCTCATTCACCCATTCACACACATTCATACACTGAGCTACCACGCAGGGCCAACTGCTCATCAGGAGGAAGTTGACCATTCATTCTCAGCAATTTGGGGTTAAGTGTCTTGCCCAAGGACACATCGACATGTGGACTGGAGGAGCCGAGAATCCCCCCCCCCCCCCCCCCCCGTTTAACATGGACATAGCTCACTTACCGGAAATTACAATTAGCTAGAGGGCGACACTCTAGCTTGCTAGTTACACACTCAGCTGTTTGACCGTTTTGAGTCCAACATCCAGGTACAAGTTTAAGTACAGAAGTATGAGATTTGAGACACAGCATAAGTTTTCCAAATTATGTGGATACATTCCAGTGTCTTGCTGACTCCTTAAGACTATTTTGATATGTAAAAACAGCTTTATGTTTTACCTTTATTCATTTTAATCAGGGATGTTTCACTGAGAGGAAGCCCCCATCACCTGGAAGCTGGCCCAGTATAATCATTAACTGCAGCTATTCTTCACAAGAAGAGAGGATGGAAAGGAAATGATTAGCTGTAAATTTTTTTTATTTTTTTTTAAGCGAGACGTGCAGCAGCCAGTTGAGCCCATCGAGCTGTTATACAGTCGAGGGTTTTTAGCATTCCATCAGAATAAGGACACTTAAGACCCCAGAGCACGGCCAGGTCTTTTAATTAACTCTGGGCCCTCATTGGCAGGGTCCTTCTATTGCAGGCTCTGAGCAGCAGTGAGACTCTCCTGCTGAGGTGTCTAACCTGTCATTACTAACTCATTATGAGCCTCCTTATCTATTCCTGAGCTACTTCATTGACCCTTTCACTTCACCAGTTCTAGGAGGGTCTCATATCTGAGAGGGGAGGAGAATAAGGAGGAGTTCTCAAACACTTGGATCAGCCAATTATTCTTCAACAACAATTTTGATAATTAATTAATCCTTTAAGTCATTTATAAAGCAAAACATGATCTGTCTCCAGCTTCTCAAACATTAGGATTTGCTGATGTTCTCTTATTTAAATAACCTGTTGTAGACTGCTGATTGGGTTTGTTGTATTCATTTAAAAAGCCAATAGATCAGTCAATTAAAGCAGCATCGTAGCCTGGTTCCAGTGCATTGATTTGCTGCTTACATCATCAGTTTGTTCAGTTATTCAAACAGGTCTGATGTTTTCTCTGGATGGAGAAACCACTGACCAATCAGAGCATTGGAGACAGAATTAAGACTGGTGATGTCATCTTCCTCCCCCAGAACCAGAAAGATAGTAAGAAAAAAAATGTATGAAATGTAAGTATACAATTAGCATATTTATATTTCCATCTTTGTAAGGAGGACACATGTTTCTACATGTACAGTCTGAACCTCCTTCATCCTCCTAGAGATTCTAAAATCCTTTGTGAAATCCATGAAAAAATATGCCACTGACTCCAAGTGAGATGAGATTTGACGTGGGTGATAAATGATATGCTGGGTAGCCGAGTGAAGCAAGTCGCATAACTGCACAACATTTCTGATTTTACACAATGTTCTCTTCCCCTGGTATCAATGTGCTGACATTAAATCTACCTTGAAATGAACTGTGGACCCCCAGTGAAAGACTGAGCCTGATCTGAATACATTCTACAGGATCTGCTGCTTGTGTATCAATGTTTTTTTATTTTTTTTATTTTTATCATTCCTCTCACATGTATTCTTTAAATTGAACCCACTATTTTCACTTTGTTTGGTTTCCCTCTTTCAGGCCAATTTGCATTTGATTGGAAATAAACTGAAAATGGGTCAAGTCAAGCTTAGATTGAAAAAAAAGAGCACAGTGCCATCAAATTTAGTCTTTTTAATGTTTAGCAAGGCCATTACACTCAGTAAACTGTGCATAGATGTAACACCTGGATGTTTGTGCAACTTATTGATCTTGTGGTGTTGCTTTATTGTTTAGTGGAGGTGTTGCTGACTCAGGCTGCCTCTGAATGTGACTGTTTGGGGCCAAAGCTGTTGCTTTTGCTGGCATACTGTTGTGTAGTATAAAAATATGTATGGATAATGCTGGCAGCCTCGGTTCAATTTCTGCTCCTCGCAGCCATGCAGCTCTGCTGAGTTTGCCCTTTTTCTCTTTTCTGCTGCGATGCAGGTATCCACCGAGGCTGAAACATTGGCCTTAATGTAGTTTTAGAGGTTCCGTTTTTCACATAAAATGAGGTTAGGAGCATTAGCTAAAAACCTGGGGTTTCAGCTGGACTGGACTGTACTCTCTGAGGATGTGTGGTGTGTGTGTGTATATATAAAGTGTGTGTGTGTGGGGTTGGGGTTCAGTCACATCAAAACACATTTAAAACCAAATTGCTTTCACAGGGAGAGTACAATTACAATCAGATGAATACAAGAAAATAAATGAAAATAAATCATTACAAATATACTACAAATCAACATACTGCACAAAAACGCTCAATAAATAAAACCGAATATGTCTGAATAATAATAAAATAATCATAGTAACAGTAAACAAGCCAACATCTAAACATTAGATGGGAAGCATCACAAACACAAACATCTGGTTTCAAAAGATAAGTTTGTCTGGTGAGATTCATATCACCCACTTGTGTTTACCAAACAGGCTGGGTGAAGAGTTCATAACCTGGCTAACACTGAGTGCTAACGCTGAGTGCTAGCACTGAGTGCTAACACTGAGTTATTCAGCAGTTGTATAAAGAAAATATCCCTGAAAGACAGTAGAAGTGGTCAGCAGCTCCTTAACTTAAAGTGGCTCGTGTTATTCAATGTTCTCCTTATTATCGTGAAGTCACATAAAAACACCAGAAGTGAGAGTTAGTCTGACTCTCAGTACTCTGACTCTCGTACCTTGCATGTGGCACTCCCAACCCCATTTATTCCTCCTGACGACAAAAAGCAAGTCATAAATGCATAATTAGATTTAGTTCTGGTTTTGACCTAGTTTAGGCAAATATTCCTGGGAGGAAACAGTGCATTTGTTGGGGACTATTTTCAGTTGCAGATTAATACACATCTGGTGCGTTAGTGAATATGTGTGGCAGTAGGAGAGTGTATGTAGGAGTGACTTAAAATATACTACTGTGTGTGTGTGTGTGTGTGTGTGTGTGTGTGTTTTCATGATTTGAAGGAAAGAATGAATGATTTCTTTTTTCCTTTATCTTCTCATTGGATTTGTTGACAGTAAGAAAAATACAGCCACATATAGTCATCCTTTAAGTGTAAGTAGCTACGCAACGGAGTCAAAATACACCTGTTAAAAGTCTTATATAATCATACATTATACTAGGATTATCATTATAGATGCAGCATGTAAACAGAATTTCAGAGTTGTAGCTGGTTGAAGATAGACAATATATAGTAGTTATCATGACAGGTTTAGTTGAGGTGGCACCATTTTTAACTGCTTTTTATTCTGTCTGCTAGTTTAATTTATAATCTTTCATGAATTCATTATTTATGATCATGTTTTTATAAGAATGAACTGTAACGTGATATCTATAGCAAATAAATTGTAAAAACTACTACTACTACTTCAAATTCTCAAGTAGTGTACTTAAGTAAATGTACTACAGTATATATGGTTACCTTCCATTTGCAGATATGGAGAATATGAGAGTAGTATGAGTAATGTAAGGACCTCTGTACGCCTTTATCTCCACTCCAAAGTATCTGGAGAAAGAGGAACAAACAGGAAATGAGCTGATGCCTCAATCCCTGTCATTCCCTCCCTGTATCTCTCACTCCTTCACTCATTCTCAACATAAAAGACAGCGTGACATGTCGGCTGTACCGCCTCGTATCCACAGCAGCACTGGATATGAAGGTTCCAACAAATTAGCACAGAGAAGGAAAAGGAGAGAACGACAGAGAAGTGGAAAAGAGATAAATCCTGCAAAACAAAACAGTAAATGTAAAGTATTTAAGAAGACGAGCAGTGACAGGATCGGGCTGTTAGGATGAGATGAATCGCTTGAAAAAAGTGGCTTCACTCATAATGCAAGTGATCATCTTGGTGTGGGGCCCCAGAGAGCCGCAGGAAACAGCATAGCAGATGTCAAACTGCTTTTCAATCACTTTCCCAGGCTTTTAAGCAGACTCAAAACATATGGGGTTGCATCCATTAGCGCGTCAGACTGTGTTGCACTGAACGCTCCCTGTCGCTCCGCTCTCTCTGCATTATGTGCCACACAACCTCAGCACATCTCAAATAATCTGGACAGTGACAGGATGTCTGAGGCACCGTTTGGCTACCGAACCACCACCAACCACACAGTTAACTTTCTATTACAGTGTTTGTCAAACCGTGCGAGTGTGAAAACGGTTGCGGCCGTCGCTCGGTTACTGCAGCTCGCTTGCCTGCCGTTTCCTTCACTGTGTCGCTGCCTCTCCCTGTCACTCTTGTTTCCACAGGAGTCATTGAGGAGGGAGAAGGGAGAAAAAAAAGCGCCTTTTGCTGAAATCTGGAGGCTGTTCTCCTCCATCATAGAGCCACCTGTTTGGCTTCCCCAGTTGTTTAGTCAGAGCTCTTTTGGAGCAGAGCAGCACTTTGCCGCGCCGAGAAAATGACAGAACACATTTGTTGCCTCACAAATCCTGAAGTGGATTTCAGAGTGATATTCAAAACAAAAAGGGACAGAAGCAATCGCAGATGTCAGTACAATCAAGATTAAAATGAGGATATTAAACCTTCTAAGTTTAACCATTTCATGCATGATTCTTTTCCTAATTTTTTAAATTTCTCTTTAGGCATGAAAATTACATTACATTATATTATAACAACATAAATCAACTGATTTACAACCAAAATGTGACTGCAGATGGAGTGGTAGTGTATTGGATGATGCACTAGTTGCTACTGTGGTGGCTGAAGTGTAACTATGCCATCATCATGCATATATAAGAAAACAGCTTTTGAATAGCTCTCCACTGCTGTGACCACTCTGTGTGAAAGGCTTCATTTTCTATAAAGCACAGAAGACAAGCTGTGACTGTTTTGTGTCAAAGCAGACTGCACACGTTATACACACACTGTCAGAATCAGTGCAGCTTCTAGTTTCTTTTGATGCCTAGAAAAGATACAGTATACATATTTAAAGTATGTTTGGAAGCCAGCCTTCAATCTTAGATCCTCTTCATCAAGGCTGAGTTGAGGGGCCCCTAGGTTCATGCAATCCTGCTCACTTCATTTTTAGCCTTTTTGAAAAGGTTACATATTTACAGGACAATTGTTTGCTGGTCTTTTGGTTACTGCTAGCACCGTTAAATTACCTTTTTTTCCCCCACACACTCGTTGATACAACCTACCCAAAAAAAAAGACACAAACCCATATGGTAGATCCAACCATGCTCTTCATCATATATCATTCCCAAAGGTGAAGATTAAACATTCATGCACAGTGCACAAATATATTATTTTGCCTTACAATCATCAGATTTATACTCTCTCTTCCATTTCAGAAGTAATCCAGGTGATTGTTCTTATCTCTATGGTTACAGAGACTGCAAACACTGACTGTAGCCTAATGCATTATGTCCTGTGGTGCATATTCGCCAGAAAGAAATGGAAATGAGGGTGGAAAGGGGGGTGCAAAAATTAGCTTCTTTGATGACAACATTACACTGAACCGTTGTGCCATAAAATCAGAAACAGACATATGGCATGCCCAGGTAAAACATGTAGTGGATATACAATAAGGAAATGCATTTAAAGAGAATCCAAACCAGCCTAAGCAGTTATAATGGCACATTCAGGCCTCACCAATACCATTACCAAACCCTGGGACACATTGTTCTCAGCCCTTTTCTCTCCCTCACCTTTTTTTCAGCCAGCAGCTTTCACTGATTTATATTTCACCCAAGATAGCGAAATGGCTCATAAAACACCATGAAGTCCTCACAATAGTCTGTCTCTCTCTCTGTCTGTGCCTCTCTCTGTTTCTGTCTCACCCTTCCCCCCCCCCTATAATGTTATCACTCTCTATCCTCTAACTGATGGTTTATCAGCATCCCACAAGCCATGCCAAGACAGCAGGCTGCTCACAGCATAGTAAAAAGTCTGCGTGTTGTGCCGAGTGTATGGGAATACAGGAGGAAAAAGAAAAAAAAAAAAACAGTCAGCAGTAGCAGGCAGTTAAGAAACTCATTACCTTGCAGCACATTATGTCCGAAGAGCCTCACGATAATAACCTCACTAACACTGCCAGTTTAGCCGGGGTTTACTCTCGTATTTGACACCTGCGAGGCCGAGGTGTAGGTGTGTGTGTGTGTGTGTGTGTTTGCCATAATCTGTGTAACTGCCTCCCATATCCTCAGCTTAATACTGTCCCCATTCACTGTTGGCTGATAGCATAGCTTAGCCTGCAGCCAAAGCAAGTGGACATTGTGGCGCCTGTTTAGCACAGGTATTAAACCATAGGACTTTGCTGAATGGCTTTATTACACAGCTGGATGCTGATTGTAGCTTCACATTTACTGCCAAGATGTAAGCTATTATGAATGATCCTTTAAATAATATCTTTATTTTTACCTTTTTCTCTTCCCTTCTATCTTCCCCCTCTCTCCGTCTCACCATTTCTCTATAAAGCAACAGTATCGCAGCCTCTGCAGTGTGCGCCTTCAACCTGAGCGCCATCACCCAGGCTTTCAACGGGCCCTTCCGCTCCCAGGAAAACCCTCGCTCCACCTGGCTTCCCACACCCAACCCCATCCATAACTTTCAGGTGAGTTCAACCACCTTACCCCCATCCAGCGGTAAGCTAACACTGCTTAACTCAGCTCAAGCCTTAATACACTTTTCACACTTTTCTGTATAAAAATAGTCCCATCACGTCAAATTCAGAACAAGAAACACATTTCATGGTAACTACAGAAAGACTTTAAAAAGAACTCTTTGGAACATATTACATATATGATTATACATATATTATTACATATTATGTCTGATTTTCACTATATAACATAAAAATGATCACAAAGTGCAGTGTAGAACCGTTTCTTGAAAAGCCTCTGGTCACAGTGACTGGTCTATCAGAGGGAAAAATATGATATGAAAAGCCTACCCTAATCTAAAACTATAGATATATACTTTTTAAAATAGGAAATTCACTGTTTATGAAACCATGTACAGCTCCTAAGCTCACCAATAAAGGACTCTACCAACAAATCCATCTCATCTATCCATCTAAATCCAAGAGAATGAGCAGGAGCTACACTCTGCAAACCCAAACATACATAGCAGACTGTCATTTCATATTTATTCTTCTACAAGCGTGTGATTACACTGCTGTATTGTTGCTCTGCTATCACTGTACTATGCAATTACTACAAATAGAGTTACGTGAAGCCAGACACAATGTATTGATTTAGAAAAGTACAATGACTGGTTGCGTGCAGGTACGTCTCCATTGTTTGGTATTCTTTCCGACTGCCTTTTTAATGTTTTCATGCTTCCATCTCCACCGTTCTACATCACCTACCGACACCTCACCTCTTCTGCCTTTCCTCTCCAGTGCGGTACAATAAACGATGAGGGTCCCAACGAGGGTTTGACAGAGCGCAGCCTGCAGGACGCCCAGCGGCTCTACCTGATGAACGACGTGGTCCAGCCGGAGTCTGTAGATCCTCTGATCATGCAGGATGACGTTCGCTTCTCCAACCTGGTGGTGGACATAGTTCAGGGCATGGACACCCTCTACCATGTCATGTACATCAGCACGGGTTAGTAGGACACACATGCACATACTGTACATCAATTACAAGTAGAACCTACCAATTCAAAAGAAAGATGAAGCAGTTACACAAAAAAGAAGTACTTAATTGATTCCCATAGAAAAATGAATCCCATGCATAAATCTACTCATCCTCCTCATCTAATCAGAATATGGCACCATCCTGAAGGCCCTGGCTACACCCAATAAGAACCTACAAGGATGTTACTTGGAGGAGATGGAGCTCCTCCCCCACGGTGTGAGAGAACCAATCCTGAGCCTGCAGATCCTGCACAGCGACAGGTCACTCTTTGTTGGGCTCAACAACCGAGTCCTGAAGATCCCCCTGGAGAGGTGCTCCACCTACAAAACTGAGACGTGAGTAAAAATCTCCACATATGGTGGAACATTTACGCTGATTGAGAGGGGAACCGAACAGAAGAATGGGTTAAAAATGCAAATATCACTAGTTTGAAGGCATTCAGAATGTATCAAGTGGAGAAACAAAAAAATCAATGTTGGGTTGAGTGTAAAGTAAAAAAACATATGAAAACAATATTCCAGGAAGAGAAGGGGGCTTTCCATCCAAACTAATACAAAACAGAGCTGAATTCAAAGGGTCTGGACCTCTCTGCTCTTGTAGGCTTGGGGACTTAACAGGAAACCTAACCATGAAGTCCAGAGTACCTAGAGCTGTCCAAATCTATAATTCATCAAATGTGCAAGTACTGTAGCTTCAAGGACATTTTCTGCTGCCTTTTGTTGGACTCGATACAGCTTCGATAGACTTTACTAGATGTTATGAAAGATTATAGGAAATCCATATAAATATTGATGTGAAGCTGGGATGCCACGATGAGGAAGTTTTCTCGGTTAAGCTTGACATTCTACAAAATAACAGACAAATAATAGACATCTCACTCCACTAGTCCATGCTGTGACTCTGCTGCTGCTGCAGTCAGACATGGAGCAGGCAGTTTTACATTTATATTAGCAAAACATTGGTTGGGGAAGTGGACAAGCAATGTATCACCCGCAATACAGGTCTGCTGCAGCAAGCCCAATGTCAAGATCTAAGCATTGGTCATATCCATGGCAACGGTTGAAGGTCTATCTAGGTCGCATCTAAGTGCATTTTTGCCGTCACAGCCCTGCACCCTCACATACTCGACTAAAAGCCAGCGATCACTCAAGACAAATCAGAATATGTAAGCCTGAAATCCATGAGGGTGAACATTTGGATTCAGTTTATGTGAAGTTACAGATTGTGCAGAGCAGGCATACCATAATATGTGCAACACTGCTGTCACCTGTGTGCTGTTTCCTTTTGATTTGAGACCTCTTTAAACCCAATTTAGAAGAATAAAGTGATAATCTACATGAGGTACAGTGAAAGCAGCCGTGTAGTATACACAGTGTGTTTCAGGATTCATTTGGACCTGGTTGGTCCTCCTATTGAAGGTAATTATCTGTCCTCAACTAGGATTAATGTCTGGAAGACCTTGCCTATAATCATTAAAGTCCTTATGGAACCAGACTAATGACTGGGGCGGTATCGGCTCACTAGAGGAAATTAATTTGTTGTGCTGTGTTTTTTTTTTCCAGAGTAATGAAGTTCTGCATAACACAAAGAGAGCACTGTTTTTGGCTTTTGTTTGTGGCTGAATCAAAGGATAAACAAAAAACAGTGTGTGAAGCTACCTAGTACATTGCCAGAGAAGTTTCTCTGAAGGCAGGTTTGTGTGTGTGTGTGTGTGTGTGTGTGTGTGTGTGTGTGTGTGTGTGTGTGTGTGTGTGTGTGTGAGATAGATAGAGAGAGCGAGTGAGCTACAAAGAGAAGGAGAGAGAGGCCTTTTGCTCTGCAATCTCCAGCTTCAGTGTTATTCGTGTGAAAGTCTCAAGAGCGAGTGAGGGGAAGAAAAAGCCAGCGACTGTTTGTCCAGCTTCTTGTATCTCATCACAGCTCTCAATCTGGATCCTCAGCCGGCCACCTCACTCCTTCAAAGTCAAATTCATTTTAGCATACAAATGGCTGCTTTTTTTTTCATTCTGTCTGCGTGTGTGTATGTGTGTATGTGTGTAGTCTACTTTGTGATTTGTGCGTGGGTGGGTGCTTGGATGAGTTCTCATATGTGCTGCCTGATGAGTCAGCTCGCTATATTTCTACTAAATCCAAACTCATAGACACATGGGACCACACACACACACACACACACACACACACACACACACACACACACACACACACACACACACGGAGCTCAGGTAGAAAAACCAGTGCATTTAATAAGATGTGGGTGAGATATGCAAGGAGCCAACAGAAATATAGATATACAGAGCAGAGCAAGCAGTTAGAGTCCTATTTACGACACAGTGGGGTGAAACGATAAGAAGAGTGGGCACCAAGGGCACCGCCAGGGGAAGAAGAGGGGGGGGGGGGGGTTAAGGTAGGATGGGTCTGTCCTTAATCCAGTCTACAATATTCTACACTCCTCTCTGAATCTTTTAAATGCAGCGGCTGTGGAATAGGACAGATGTCACCGTGTCTGCCAGCGTGACACCTGAGCAAGTAGAAAATAGCAGATAGGTGACATTTTCAGAACCTAGGACAAACATCTTATCTTATAATTATGACTTCTGTATCTCATAATTAGAGACAACAGGTGTCACACCATATTCTGTAACCCATCAGATTCTGTGACCTGATTAAGAATCACAGCTATATTACTACCATCACACTTTATCGCCTGCTAAAACGTTTGATAGCCGTTGCTGAACGGTTGCACAGCGTTTAGATAGGATCGCAAACTTTGATAGCACGGATGCATTTCAGATGTGCGACTTCGTATCCATGGAGCCCCGCTCACTATCTGCATGCCTGCATCAGCATCACATTTAAAGACTGTTCAAATATTGTTGATTCAGCGCCTGCAAACACCAACTAACAGCCACTATACAATATACTAATCATTTTGTGCAATCACAGTAATCACAATAATGCTTGAGATCCTGGAGGGAAAAAATGTCACATTGCATCACCATTGCTCTTATGACTTTTTCTTTCTTTCTTTCTTTTCTCTTTTTTTTCTCTCTCTGTGTCCACTGCTCAGACGATATGAAAAAAGACCCACCTGCTGTCCCACTCTTTGAACACCCCCCCTCCTACTCCCCATCATTGTGGTGCAGGCTGAATGAGCCATTCTGTGTGTGTGTGTGGCCCTCCCATTCACATGCAGCCATACATCCATTCACACACACTGATAACAGATGAATATAAGCACTTTTATAGCTGGCAGTGGCTCATCATGCTGGTTTTCCTCTGTGTGTCTCTCTCTCTCTCTCTCTCACACACACACACACACACACACACACACACACACACACACACACACACAGAGCAAAGAATGGACTTAGTGTATTTGCAGTACTGCGGTGGGCTCCACAGTGACAGTGACAAGCTGCAACATGATTTATAAGTTATCCAGTTAGTTATAAAGCTGCTAATGGAATAACGGATGGACTGCAGCTGCTGCACTGTACTCGTAATATAAATAGCTGACATGTGTGTGCATGTTTTGTAATTGTTTAAACATGGAGGGAAAATATAGATTGTTACTGTTTATCAGATGGAAGCAGAAACATATGTCACTTTGAATGCCTGTACTATACTTCTAAATAATTCAATTAAGTCAAAGTGCTTTTAATGTTTAGTTTTGCTTTGTTATCGATCCCTATAGAGTCTCAAACCCTCAGAGTGAAATAACATTTACATCATCATCTTGAGCTGAAGCACTTTTTTTTTTCTTTTTTTGTTACGCTCGCTAAACCTTTTCAACAGCCGGTGATTTGTAGCCTTTTAGTGATAGCTCGCAGACAAATGCTGCAGCTTGTGCAGGAGTGTGTGTGTGTGTGTGTGTGTGTGTGTGTGTGTGTGTGCACATGCCCGTATGTGTTTGTCCTCTATTTGTGGTAATTATATTTGATCTGGCCAATTGGCACCTCTGGCTAACAGCAGCACTCTGTCCTATCTCTCTATCTCATTGTGTTAGTGAAGTCATTTATTTTGGCTGCAGCGGCCGCACTAGCTTAGCTGCAGTGTTGCATCCGTCAGGGCTTTGTGAGAGAAAGAAAGGTAGTCCATGCTGCCAAATACAGATCAAACTACTGGCCTCACTCACAACTCTAGCCAATTTTGAAAGTGAGTGCTTTTTTTTGTCTAGATCAGTTTATTTACTGGCAGTGGAAGAAGCATTCACATCCTATACTAAAGTCAAAATACCTATACAGCAAAGTAATAATACTTCATTATAAGTAAAAGTCCTGCTTGACAAATCCTACTGAAGTAAAAGTACTGCAGTATTATGAGCTCCATGTAGTTATAGTATTACAGTAAAAGTACTGCAGTATTATGAGTGATGTAGTATGCAGTATTACAGTAAAAGTACTGCAGTATTATGAGTGATGTAGTATGCAGTATTACAGTAAAAGTACTGCAGTATTACAGTAAAAGTACTGCAGTATTATGAGTGATGTAGTATGCAGTATTACAGTAAAAGTACTGCAGTATTATGAGTGATGTAGTATGCAGTATTACAGTAAAAGTACTGCAGTATTATGAGTGATGTAGTATGCAGTATTACAGTAAAAGTACTGCAGTATTATAGTGATGTAGTATGCAGTATTACAGTCAAAGTACTGCAGTATTATAGTGATGTAGTATGCAGTATTACAGTAAAAGTACTACAGTATTATGAGTGATGTAGTATGCAGTATTACAGTAAAAGTACTGCAGTATTATAGTGATGTAGTATGCAGTATTACAGTAAAAGTACTGCAGTATTATAGTGATGTAGTATGCAGTATTACAGTAAAAGTACTACAGTATTATGAGTGATGTAGTATGCAGTATTACAGTAAAAGTACTGCAGTATTATAGTGATGTAGTATGCAGTATTACAGTAAAAGTACTGCAGTATTATAGTGATGTAGTATGCAGTATTACAGTAAAAGTACTGCAGTATTATAGTGATGTAGTATGCAGTATTATAGTGATGTAGTATGCAGTATTATAGTGATGTAGTATGCAGTATTATAGTGATGTAGTATGCAGTATTATAGTGATGTAGTATGCAGTATTATAGTGATGTAGTATGCAGTATTATAGTGATGTAGTATGCAGTATTATAGTGATGTAGTATGCAGTATTATAGTGATGTAGTATGCAGTATTATAGTGATGTAGTATGCAGTATTATAGTGATGTAGTATGCAGTATTATAGTGATGTAGTATGCAGTATTACAGTAAAAGGGAGAGGAAAGAAGAAAAAACAAAGTTCTGATCATTTTTGCTGAAATATTGGATCATTTGAACATTTATTGAAATGAAAAAGAGGAAACAACAAAAGAAAGGAGAAATGGCAATAAAAAGCAGGAAAACTGAAATAAGTAGAAGGAGCAGGCAAAGGAGGAAATGGTGAATAAATGATGAGGATGATGTTGAGGAGGATGAAATGGAACAAATCAGGTTTTCTGTAACCGTTTTTATCCTGCAGCCAAACCACCACTCGCACATCTGCTTACATAAACATTACGCTTTATTACAAGAACTACAATTGTCCTATTGGTGATAGTTACATTTTTTGCCTTAGGGCTTTTGTTCAATATGCTGTGTCAGAGTGTGTGAGGTGTGTGTGTGTGTGTGATTAACAGTGACCCAGCAGCAGCTCAGTCTGCCTGCAGCAGCAGCTTAAAACAACATGAGGAAAACCACTAAGTGGCCATAGAGGAAAACCACTGACCATTAGCATCCCTGCTACAACCTGTGTGTGTGTGTGTGTGTGTGTGTGTGTGTGTGTGTGTGTGTGTGTGTGTGTGTGTGTGACATGTTGTATTATACTTTATCATGAGTCCCTATAGGGTCCCTATACAGCAGTGTCTTTCCCTGTGTGTGAAGGCTTACAGGCCCGTCCCCAGCAAACCCAATTTACCGTCTGCTGTGGCTGCCAGCCTGTCAGCAGGCCTCTAGAGCTCACTGCCACTAAGCCCGTATGACCAATCAGAGGAACACTTCACCAGCCAACAACTGAGAGAGAGAGAGAAACAGAAAGAAAAAAAGAGAGAGAGAGAGAGAGGGAGAGAGAGAGATAGTGGAGGTATTTATTACTGCTTCAGAATGCTGTTACTTTTATTACAGGCTTTGTCCTGGCTGCTGCTCACTGTAATCATTTTGCACTCTCTCTCTCTCTCTCTCTCTCTCTCTCTCTCTCTTTCTCTCTCTCTCTCTCTCTCTCTGTGTGTTTCTGTATGTGTCTGTGTTGCTTTGTTTCCCTCCTCTGTCTTTCAGCCTTGATTGGGTCTGGCACGATGTCTTAACCTGCAGCTCCGCCACCTTTCAATTTCCGATGCTCACAACACAGCGAGGTTGTGAAATAGAAATATATTTCTTAAGAAAGGAAACAGCTACAATGAGGCACTGAGTAAGGTTGGCATGCAATAGGCGGTTCCAGTTTGGATCAGAATAGAGTGATTTGCAGAGGTCTAATGTTAACTAATCTCTATTGAAGCAGGCTGTTGTGTGATGGATGGCTGCTGAGGGAATGAAGCATCTCTCTGTAACATCACTCTGCTGTTGTGAGTGAACTGTGTGCTCGCAGTTCAGCCACACTAACGGTGTGATGAGTGTTTTATTGTCAAACAACAGCACTCCATTTTCATTCTTTCCCCTCTTTTTCTTTGCTACATGTGCAGAAGAGAAGTGACAGAAAGAGAGAGAGAGAGAGAGAGAGAGAGAGAGAGAGAGAGAGAGGGAGGGAATGATGTGCAGCAAAGGTTCCCTGCAAGATGTGAACTATGGAGGTTGTGGTACAGACCATCACAGCACCTTCTCATGTCAATTTCTGCCAACTTTATGCAACATCATATCAATAAATGAACCCTCCTGTTGTCTTTGGGTCAAATTTGACCCATTTTTAAATAATTATATGGATTTGTTTTTAATTGAATTGCCTGAAAATCACATGGATCATTATTCACATGTAAAATGAATCATCAGTACTTTCATGTGGGTGTTTCAGGTGTGATTATGTGCCGCCATTAAGACATTTGAAATCAAAACTGTATCTTCACTAAACTTTGACATCTTAAATTTAGCTTTTTCTTTTTTTTACTCAAAAATGAGGTATAATTTCACACATTTCCAAAAAAAGGAACAGCAGGGTTAAGCTTTATAACTTGATCATTATGAATCAGGACCTCTGCTATTTGGAGCGATTAGGTGTAAAAGGTGTATTCACCATATCAACATAAGGCTTCTTCTCTCTGCTCATTCTCAGGTTGTAGCCACAGGTCGTTAACATTGATCAGAGCTTACGTTTAACTTTCAGCAGAGGTGGACAGAGTACACAACTTCACTACTTGAGTAAAAGTACAGATACTCCTTGTCAAATATTACTCCAATACAAGTAAAAGTAGCTTAGTCAAAATATTACTTAAGTAAAGTACTAAAGTATTTGCTTAAACAATTACTTAAGTAAAAGTATTTTAAAATATCTCAGAAAATACAGGAAAGTAGCTTTATTGTCATTATACAATACACTGATGTGATTCTGCTCCAGACATGTTTATAGCTCAAAAATAAACCCATAAAACCCTAACCCCTACCTTGGACTCTTTGATATGAATTATATAAAAAACATGAACAGAAAGTCAACTTAATCATTCAACTGCACTGCAACAGTTGCCATATATTTAAACCGTTTAAAAATGGCAACTATGATACTACAAGCACATACACTTATGTTTAAAATGTTCATCTGCAATTTAACAAACAGATAACTTTAGTAGCTACTTTACCGCAACATACTTTTTCAGGTTGGAAGACGAGTTTTTGTAGGCCGTGATCAGTTTTTGTGACAAAAATCTCAATCATGGGTTTGAGATAAGACCTGCTCGGTGGGAGTTTCATCCTCCATTTCTTTGTATGTATGTATGTTCTTTGTATTTGTATATACGACTAAGACAAACCATATGCAAATCAGCACAGAGTTTATTTTTCCCAGAATTTTGCAAAAAAAAAAAAAAAATCATCAGGTAACGTGAGCTCAAAAGTAGCAAGTAAGGAGAGCATCAATAGAAATGTAGTGGAGTAAAAAGTACAATATTTGTCCTTCAAATGTAGTGGAGTGAAAGTAAAAGTATCTCCCAAAAATAATACTCAAGTAAAGTACAGATACTCAAAAACTGTACTTAAGTACAGTACTCAAGTAAATTTACTTTGTTACTGTCCACCACTGACTTTCAGACGGTTACAAATGTGGGAAGATTACATCGTTTAAAAGGAAGAGCGGCACAACGGTGGCTCAGACAGTTTTGACTTCATCAGTTTACATGTTCTGTTTGTGTGTGTGTCACTTTCCTTTGGATCAACAGTGACTGCCAACCTGTCAAACACTTACAGTATGTGAGCTGTGATTGGCTCAGCACCTCATGGACCCTGCAAAGTATAACTTTGTGTAGATTTGATGAAGAACCAAAGAATTCAGGTATTAGATTTCAAACTAGATTCAGACTGACTAGAAGTATAGTACTGCTCTTTTACGTTTTTAAACTTTTGCCACACTTGTATTGTTCATGCAAGTATCTTTATTGGACTTTTCTCTCCTTTTTCATTCATTTACCTTCTTTTTTTGCCATCTATCACCTCACCTGTTAGTACATTTCTACCTTTTTGCTCCTCTCTCCTCTCTTTTTCCTCCCTGTTGTCTCCCAGTGATGATACAGCTCCTTTTTTAATCACCAGGGGCTAAAATTGTACTCCGAGGACAGCAGGTATTTTTTGGCAGACAGCCATCTCCCTTTTGTTTTCCTGATTTTTTTTTTTTTTTTGGACCCGGCACCATCAGTCTTTAGCCCTGGCTCCAACTGAGCCTAATTGGATGTATTAGCGCTGAGTGCTAGCAGGAGTCCTCTGTGTTTCCGATTCATCATGAGCAGACTTCCTAAATGGCCAGCTCAGCCTGGCACAACAGGGGGAAGGAGAAAGAAGAAAAAAAAAAAGCCCCAGGGACGGGCTCTCATTCTCCCCCACCACAAGAGGAGAGGTGCAAGGAGAGGCTGTCAACATCGCTCTCCTGAGACTGACTGCAAAAAAAACCCAAACAAAAAGTGACAGAGCTGCTGTGGAGAGCTGGAGAGAGGAAGGAAGTGTATGCAGACATAACTGACTTAGATCCTCCACATAGCATCCTCTTACATAACCCCACATGTCAGAGCTACAGCTACAGCTAATAACCACTGATTGTAATCCATCATTTATCAGTCCTGGATGATCATACTTGCAATTATACAGTGACAGCGTGCCATTACAGGCGAGGTGAACTATTGTTTTTATGCCTGGTTGTTAAAGGGCCCGTAATAAAAGGAGACACTGGTTTTTACAGCATTCACAAACCATTTAAAATGCCAATTACATCCCCACAGAGAGAATGGGGCAGATTTATCTCCCGATGCCAGTCGTCCAGACATATTGTTTTATGGGCCGGTGGGTTTTTGCCGCTCGGCCTGTTTAAAATTTAACAGGCCATGTTCGGCGCCTTCTCTGTTTTGATATAGTGCGCCACCGGGCACGTACGCTGCCGAATTACATATCAGCCCTGCAGGGTTGTCAAAGCAATGCTCTCTCACACACACACACACACACACACACACGGGGAGGGGACACACCCAGGGTAGAAAAACACGCCCTCGCAGTGTACACAAACGGAGGGGTTATTCAGAAAATGCATGTGATTATGAACACACACACACACACGCGCGCTGACATTCCTGTGCATCTGCAGACTCAGCCTCCCGTCTCGGCTGACATCCCTCTGCACTTCCTCTTCCAGATATCAGCCTCTCTATTCTCATCACACACACACACACACACACACACACACACACACACACACAGCCCTCTCTCCACTCCACTCTAATTGACTTGAACAGCATTCCTATTTTAAAAAAATGTTGAGCCGTTAGGACAGAAAGGAACAGCGAGTGTTTAGCTAACATGCAGAAAAGGTCAGAGTGAAAGGGAGCTAAATGCCTCGGTATCCACTCTTCTCCTCCTCCTGATAGTAAATCCTCCTTTATCAAATGGCCTTCAGTTAGGAAATGATGAGAGAAAATACCAAGACTGCAAACTTAAGATGAGTCCTAATGCGACAAAACTGAGGTCCTCCTCATCGGTACCAGATCAACCTTAGCAACACTCACGTTCAAGATCCTTCACAACCTGGCACCATTATATCTCTCTGAACTTATTCACATCTACACACCTTCTTGAACCCTCCGATCCTTCTCTGCCAACCAGCTCTTTGCCCCATCTGCCAACTTAACCACCATGGGGTCAAGAGCCTTCAGCCGATCTGCCCCCCGCCTATGGAACTCTCTCCCACCAGACATTCGCACTTCAGACTCTGTCTCCACCTTTAACTATGCAATCTTCATTCTTGTTTATTTATTGTACCAATGCACTTTGTAGTCACATTCATATTTATTCTTTATCTTTGCACTAAATGTCACCTGATATATATTGTCTGATGTACTGTTGTGTTATATGAGCCTTGTAAGATGACCTTGAGTTCTTTGAAAGGCGCCTTTAAATAAAATGCATTATTATTATTACTTCACATTAGCAGCTCAGAGGCTATTCATGTCACATTGGCTAAACAAGTAGCAGCTGATAATGTAATAACGGCAAATCAAACGTAATCATTTTGCCTGTTTTTTAATCTTATAACTCTGTCCTGGTCCATAATGGCAGTCCGTGTTCTTATAGAAGTGTAGCACCCACTCTCCAATCCCATCCCCCACCCCCCCTTACATTATTATGCTATTATATCATCATTATATCAGTGGTATAAAATGATCTTCAAATGACAATAATATTGTTTATCGCAATTATTTAATATACAATATATATCGTCCAACAAAAGTAGTCATGACAGGTCTAGCTACAGTATGTCATAGTATAAGTCTTTATATAATAAATGAATGTACTTCACTGTTTTAATCAAACTACAACTTTGGAATGTGACTGTCAGTTAAATGTCACAAAGATTCAATACTTTTTGGTTTGTTTTGTTTTCCAAGACCTTCCTCAAGGCATTTCACCATCATCTGCAATTTAGCATGATGGGAACAAAGAGGCCAAGCATCAAACCATAAACACCCACAGACCAGCATTTGCATATTTTGCCAATATAATGTAACATAATACAGACTTGAGAGAAATAGCTTGAGTTAAAGTATAAATATTCAGAGACAGACTGAATCAGACAAACTGTTGGTTCACCTTGTGTTTTAAGTGTGTGCCTGCAGCTGTGTGAATATCCTCTTCCTACAGCATTAACCTCTTATCCTCACCTGACCCACCAATCAATTTGTCGGCAGTTCTTTCAAAACTGCTCTTACATAGGCTGAATGGTTCAGTCTAGCCGCAGGCGTTTTTTGTCTGTTTTTCTTTTCTTATTTCAATCATGATTTTTTTCTCTAAATGAATGCAAAGAAGGTGAATCTGGGACTGAAAGGCGTCGCTCCCTGAGGTCAGAAGCCTCCCAGCCTCTGCCTCTCAGCACACTTTACCTCCAGCTAATTAGGCTTCAAATCTCTCCCACCTCTCCATTCCATATTTATTCCCTCCTTGAAACGTGCTTATTAATTGTTCGGCTTAGCTGGTCTCTGTATTAGTGTGTGTGGGCAGTGTGTGTGTGTGTGTCTGTGTGTGTGTGTGTCTGTGTGTGTGTTGGTAACTTCAGCGATGCAGAGCCACACATCAAAGCCATCACAGACACTACGGTCGTCCTTGAGCCAAAATGGCGACACGCTCCTCCCTTTCAAATGGACTATTAGGTTCACTGAAGTGTGAATTTGCGACTGACCTCATTATGATTATTGTTTCATCTGTATCAGAGATTGCATCCCTCACTGTAATAGTGCCGCTTAATTAAATTGACACAAGAAGGTTAGCGGTGAACGCGTCGGCCATGATGGAAGTCGCCCTTTTTTTCCCGGTCGGTGTCACGGATCACCGGAGAACATGGCGTCTCTCTCTTTCTCTCTCTTCTTTTTCCTCTCCTCTGCTTGGCTCTGCTTTGTCTGCCGGGTCACCTCTGATGTGCTGGCTAAGCAGTAACGTCTTTATTGGATCTGAGCCGACCTCCGGGTTCACGGAGCCCCAGACCTGGCACGAAGAGCTGTATCAACACTTGGAGATTCCTCAACCTCCAGGCTAAAACACTACAGGGCTCTTCAAATAAACCACCAAGGTCTGTGCCAGGAATGAAAGAGGGAGGAAAAAAAACAAACACAAACAACAAGAATCTCTTCTTTTCAGCTTGAATGAAAGAGAGGAAGAAGAAGAAGAGGGAAGGGGAAAGACGCTACGAAGGAGTTGGGAAGAAGCGGGAGAGAAGGATGAGACGGAGAACGAGTGAGACAAAAAGTGGGGGGTATAAAGGAGAGGAAGCGAGGGAGGGTGGCAGAAAGTGGAGAGGAGCCTTTTGAGAGAAAGGAGTTATTCAGTTGATGCCTTCATCCTGCGTTCCGGAGGCATTCAGATCGGCTCTGGTGGCTTAGCTTCGTCATTAACAGCTTTAGATTTAATTAGCCGTCATTAGGCTTCTGTTTGACTGGAGGAGCTTACAAATATTTAATCACTGTTTGGGTGATGTACCGTGTATGGTGTTTGTGTACGAGATGAAGGAGGAACGATGCACTGAAAAGTCTGATTTTTGTCATCTTTCAGAGGTTGTTTGAATACATGTGCTAGATGAAGTCTGGATGTGGTTTGTCACAGTGTGGTGTGACTCTGGTGTTGACTGCTGAACTAGTTACTTTGTGTATTTCTCATTTTTGCATGTTTAACTTAAAGCTGCAGTACATAACTTTTTTTTTTGCCCCCTTCTGGAAGTGAAAGTAATTACAAAAACACTCCCCCAACATGTGCATACATTATAGGCTCTGCTTCAGTCTACTCGGTGGCTACTGCTGTGGCTGTAAAGTGGTGGATAAATAGTTTTTAGCACCACAACCCCTGCCAAATGACTCAAAGCTCATTCAAGTTAGTAGAGAGAAGTTAGCTGCTCAGTACCCTTGCTATGCTCCCATAGAGCTTGCGAGGGTCGTGTACCTGCAGATTTTTGTTCCAACCAATCAAGAACACATGATTCAACCAATCAACTGTCTGAAGGCTGAGATCAGTTTATTAAATGAGTCCAGTCTGGTCCTTCTGCTTGGTTGGAATGAAAACCTGCAGCTACATGAACCTTTATAGAATAGTTTGGACATGTCTGGCCTATGAGTTTGATCAGTGTGGGAATGTCAAACCTGAGGTTTATCTGGCCTTGATAGGCTTTATTAACATTGTGTCAACTCGTTTGGTAAGAGCTTGAATGTAAAGGACATTCATTTATATGTAACATTTCCACACTGCTGTTTGAATACTAAATCTACATTTGTAGTTTTTAAAAATCTAAAACAGGTATGAAGTTGCTCTTAAAATGTATTTATCATTTAGTTTGTGTGAGAGTATAATATCTCTTTGACTCTGTGAAGCTGTCAGCTAACTCTGGTATCATATACAGCATTGTTGATTAGCGCGCGCTGTTTTTATATAACAAATAAACCTCTCTGTTTTCTTCCTTCCTCTCCCTCCTGCCCCCTGTAGGATGTGCTTGGAGGCGAGGGACCCCTACTGTGGCTGGGACTTCAGGCAGCGGCGCTGCACCACACTGGAGGAGAGCTCCAACATGAGCCAGTGGAAGCAGAACATCACTGTGTGTCCGGTAAGAATGAGGCAGTAAACACCTGGTCACATCTGTCCTCACAGGGCCTCTAGAAGACTTAGTGCCACGCTGATGTCATCATTCATGTGTCACAGCTGTTGGCATCATCCATGACTCATAATGACTGATGTTTTGTACAAGACAGGACAGGATGTACGAGTATTGGGGTAGAGATGGAACATGAACTGGACTTAAATGGATTAGATTACATTGATGCCAACTGGACTGAGTTTGGCTGAAGTGAATTGAATTGCAGGAAACGCGTTGCTCTATAATCTTCTGAAAGAAAAGTCTAAAAATCATAAATGCTCTGATCAGTCACTGACATCAGCACTGGATGTTTGCTTTCCAGCTGCGAAACCAGACCACCAATGGAGGCTTTGGAGCGTGGGCTCCGTGGCAAACCTGCAACAATGATGACGGGGTGGACGGCATGACCTCCTGCTTGTGTCGCTCCAGGTCCTGTGACAGCCCCGCCCCTCGCTGTGGAGGCAAGAACTGCCAGGGCCCCACCATCGAAGTGTCCAACTGCTCAAGGTAGGACAAACAAGAAGGGATGAATATTCTCACTGAGGACAATAATAATAATAATCATTTGATTATTAACACCATAATGTGATTTGTGGCATTTGTAGCCATATTTAAGTATTACTTAATCCATATTACAAGGATTTATTTCCTTGTAATATGGATTAAGTAATACTAATAAATACAATATAACAGATGAATCAATGTGATCACTGAAAAATGGTTTCATAACAGGAATGAAATCACTGTATTTAGTAAGAAGGAGAAAATGACTCAGTTTTGGTCTTCGGTTTTATTGCAACACTGTAACGAGTTGAAAGCAAGGCAGTAACAAAGTCAGCCTTCTATTATTCACGGCAAATAAAAATGAAGACAGCCTGAAGATTTCATGTGTTCAAGATTTGAAGCACCTACTCGTCTTACAACTATCTTTTATCTGGTATCTCTAAAAAAAAAAAGGAAAAAAAAGGAGCATTAGACTTGTTCAGCACGTTCACATCACTGCTGCCAGAGCACCATCACTCCTGTTCTTCAATACTCACTCCAGCATCCAGTTAGTCATGAGATAGATGTTAAAGCAGCGCAGCTAGAAGGATGAGAGTGTTAACAAACTCAGTCCTAAATACCTTGCACATGTGCTTGACTTATAAAAAACACTTACCTGTTGTACTTTGAGTACTTCTCAAATACTTCTGCACACAAATGGAAATCAATACTTGATGATCTTAAATAAACTGCCACAACTTTTAAATCTAAATGATATGAAATGTAACTCTTGTTTTTCTGTGTATATGATCAGTTACACGTTTCTGTGTCCTTTCTGGAATGTAACATTTGATCTGTCATGATAACTACTTTTATTGGACATATATTGTCTCAGAAATAATCACGATAAACAATATTATTGTCATTTGAAGATCATTTTATACCACTGATATAATGATAATATAATAGCAGGGTCATGTCCATATATCATAAGATAAGTCGATATATAGACATGATGATGGTGATAATTACGTTACTGTTCGATAGGTCAATAACTTAATAATTGTGACAGGCCTAGCTGTTGTGCATTAGTATAAGATTAAATATGATAATACAATGGGGTATACTATAGAACTGATTTATTCATAGATAAAAAGATGGTTGAGGTTAGTTAAGTATATATCCTGGTCCTGTAAACCATGCTATGACTGAGCACATTGAGCCAGTCATTGTACATATGAGTCAGATCAGCTGAACTCTAACATCTTTTCTTGAACTGTGAGATTGTAGCAGCAGCTTCCCCTTTGACTTTGAAGAATCTACCTCAAGGGTACAATTCATGCTCTGACAGAACATGAGAAAGATCATCAGTGTGAGGAACCTCATTAGAAGATGTAGGTGACACCCAGGTTCTCCTTGTGACACCTCTCAGCACCTCTGTCTGCAGGGGGAATTGGCCAATCAGTGTTAGAGAGAGCAGAGGCTAGACAAAGAGCTTACAGGCACCTTCATCCCGCCGGATAGCTACGCCAGATTTAATCCCTGGTGTCGAAATTGAATTGTGCTTTTGCAGAAAGTGGCAATTAAATCATGAGGAGTGCTACCCAGGAACAAAGCACATAAGCAAATGGAATGAATGTTTCCCTGTCTGATTGAGCTCCCTCTGTGAGCATTTCTGTTTCCTGATGCATAGAATCAGAGCAATGATTAGACAAAGCTTCAAAATGTGTTCCTAGCATTAGACAACCACATTCACAAGACTTATACTAAAAGCACTGGTGAATAATAATAATTATGCAGGCCCATTGTGAAATGAATTGCTAATACTTTCCCCGTGTGTGTGTGTTGCTATAGAAATGGAGGCTGGACGCCCTGGTCGTCATGGGGACAGTGCAGCACGACCTGTGGCACAGGCTTCGAGCTGCGCCAGCGCTCCTGCAACAACCCGTCACCCAGACACGGCGGCCGCGTGTGCGTGGGGCCGAGCAGAGACGAGAGGTGAGGAAGGCCAGATGTGTCGATGAAGTAACTTTTAACCGATTCAAAATGTCTTATTGTGAAATCTGAATTATTCCAGCTGAACTCAGACCTACAGCATGACTCTCTTTGTGTGCTTAAGTCTTCAAACATGATACAAATGACATATTTAACATACATCAGTGCTACATATGCTGCAGTAGATTTAGCTTGTCCTCACTCAGCCAGCTGATACTACAGCTGCTTCAAGTCCAAGTCAAGTCTCAAGTGTGTCAAATTACCACATAAGCCATTTTCACTGCCTTCCAAAACTGTAATAAATGACCATTATAAGAAATGATTGATGTGATCATTTCATATCTGATTTACAGTAAATGTTTGGTCAGGTTTTGGCAACTCTGTACTGCTTAAGGTAAGAGGGAAACAGTGTGGTCATGGTTAATAGAAACCATTGCTCACTATTGTAAGAAGACTGGTTGCATCAATTTTAACAAATATGAGAACAAACACACACACATACACACACACACACACACGGAGGAAGGTTCAGAGCAGTCCATCAAAATGAAAACACGTTGCACAACTCGTCTCCAGCGTCTGATGTTTTTTATTCACCCAACATTATCAGCTGTCTTGCCTTGATCAGGGTGGAGGAGACTTGGTTGCAAACACTCAGTTGGTCTCTGGTGTCCAAAGTCTGACGCTTTGTGCTCACAGGCTATCCAAACCTGCATCCAGGAGCTTTTTCACAGAGAACATTGATTATTTGCACAGCCAAGAGGAAAACATGGACTACATCATAACATTTTTAAGTGAAGGAATGCTGTTCTTTTTGTTAAGGTTAGGTTTCTTTTGGGGTTTTTTAGGCAATTAAGTGTCAACTAAGTCTAATTAAAGTCACGTCACTGTCTCAACAGGTTGTGCAATGAAGGGGTTTCCTGTCCTCAGCCCATCTTCTGGACCCCCTGGGGCTCCTGGACCAAGTGCAGCACCGAGTGTGGGGGAGGCGTTCACTCGAGGGTCCGCACCTGTGAGAATGGCAACAGCTGCCCAGGATGTGCGCTGGTAGGAGACATACATACATATACACACACACACACACACACACACACACACACACACACACACAAATAAATACACTCAGATGAATAAAGATAACAGAAGAACATCTGTCTCCTTACTGCTATGATATGATCTCAAATGTAGCAGTTCCACTTTAAAATCAGAAGTTCATCAGTTGAAGTAGAAATGAATGAGATGTTTGTGTTGTTAAATAGTAAATGTTCCTGTGTTACTGTTCTGTCAGTTGGTTTCTAAACAGCAACACTTTAATAATTCTAGATTGAAATCAGTACAGAGCAGGTGATAATGACAGCAGAGATAAATACACTCACTGTTCAGTTTCTCTCTCCTGATCTTACATAGCTCGGGTGCCGTCAGCCACAGTGACACTCATCACCTTTTTAGCTGTTTGTTTACCAAAATAAAATGCCTGTTAAATGTCAACCAAATCTTTGACGTCAAAACAAAATGTCATATTTCTTTTATGTGTATGTTTTTAAATGTGAAAAGTGCAGGATGATTTCTGTCGCAGTGATGATTGATGGTCTCTAGTGAACGCCTGGAGTTTTTCAAAGTCAATATCTGAGTATCTTCTAAGTGACATACAGGTGTGCTTTTAATAGGAACAGTACAGGAGATAGCATTGTTTGTCATTTTACCAAGCGGCAGAGACCAAGACAGATAGCCAGGAGATAAGCCCTCTATGGTTCATAACTCCATTATCTATTCTCATACGCCACTCTTGGGACAAATGACATTACATACAGAAATTAAGTAATCAACCCCTGCAACCCCTCCCATTCAGGAGTACAAGGCCTGTAACCTGGAGGCGTGTCCCGAGGTGAAGAGGAACACACCTTGGACCCCCTGGATGCCTGTAAACGTGACGCAGGGAGGGGCCAGACAGGAGCAGAGGATGCGCTACATGTGCAGGGCTCACCTACCCGATCCACACGAGCTGCAGATCGGACGCAGGAAGGTGGAGACACGCTTCTGCCCAAACGACGGCACAGCAGCCTGCGAGACTGACAGTGAGTTAACCAGCTGACTGATACAGTGATGATACGGGAGGGGAACATCGAGGGGGGGAATCCACCCTAAAATGAATTCCCTTTTTAAAGAATTTAGTAGTTAGTAGTTGGAATAATAATGATGTAAAAGTCTGAGCTGACTTCTAGTGCTTCTTGTAGAAATTTCAATAGGTTTGAAACATGTTTTTTTGTGTACTCAGGCACACTTACTACACACTTCCCCCCCCCCCCCCCCCACACACACACACACACACACACACAGAGTCCTGTATGAACAGAGTGAAAAGGCAGTGGCATGTTAAAATCTCTCCCAGTAGGAGCGTGACATGTTGAAAGTGCCCTCCTGTTAGACCGGTTAGTGACAGGGTCACAGTCCAGCACTCCCACACCCACACACACACACACACACACTGACAGAGAAGAGAGAGCCACACAGGGTCACAGTCCACCGCTCTCCACTTGTGGCTTTCTCAGGCCCCCCTCTCCTGAATCGATTACCTGTCTCCCCCTGTCAGCCTCCTGGGGGGGGGGGGGGGGGCCGCATCGACTCTGACAAACTGATGAAACACTGACAGCTAGGAAACTGTGGGTCTGTGCATGAGGGACACAGACAGAGTTAAAGAGGACAGACAGAGAAATATGCCTGCTGGCAAAGTCACACACACTCAAAGAATCTGCATGTTTCGTGTCTCTTTGAAATGATTTCAACTCAATGTGACTGAACTGCACATATATTAATGTCTTTTTTCCATCTGCTCTCTCTCGTCTCTGTAAGCTCTTGTCGAGGAGCTCCTGAAAACGCCGGTAGTGAGAGTGGCGGGCACCGGCTGGTCGTCATGGGAGACCTGGTCAAGCTGCTCTCAGAGCTGCGCCAAAGGTTACCGCACCCGTCGGCGGAGCTGCTCCGGACCAGAGGGGAAGAGCGCCCCTGTGGCCTGTCGAGGTTCACCTGTTGAATACCAGGACTGTAACGTCCAGGTTTGTCCTGGTGAGTACAACACACCAAAACTTCTACTGTGTTCTCATTATTTTAGCTTTGTATTCAATAACAAACACAAAAGGAATTTATTGGTGTCTATTCAGTTTTATTTTGAAATTCAACAGGTCAGAATTAAAATAAGATTATTTCTTTGTTAGTCCCATAGTGGGGGATTTACAGTATTGCAGCAGCAAGTGGACATAAAAAATAGAGCAACAATAGAATGATAAAGAACAATAACTATTGTCAAAAACATATTGATTACTGTAAATTATAAAACTAAATCATTAATACAAATGTTTGGTTGGAAATTTGATTGTAAAAAAACATTTGGGCAGAGCCCTGGTTTTACCTTTAATTGTTCCTCTAATAAGTGACTTGCTCAAACTTATTTGCATTTTTTTCTTTCATTTGTATGATATGAGCTGAATTTACAGTGACAACAGGGAGTATGAACCTTTTTTATTTGTATTTCTATGTCTTGTATTTGCTGCCAGATGGCTTTGATTACTGTAAATTGCCAATTTTTTATTTGCCCAAATTTATAGAACATTTTTGTAGCAGGGACAGAAAAACTTGGTGATATTGACATTTTTCTACCCATATTTGTAACAGGAAACATGTCTGCTGATGTGTTTACATCTGATGGAAAACAAACCTGTCAAATTTTGAAGATGCGTGACAGTTTTAGTCTTCCATCATCGCTTCAGATACAATTTGACTGCAGGGAGTTGCAAACACAGACAGCAGACAGTTTGTTATAGTTTTTCTAACTCACTCACTTTATTTTAAAAGGAAAAGATGTGCACACAGACAGAGATAGAGACAGAGAGAGAGAGAGAGAGAGAGAGGTCAATGATGGTAGTAAAATACTGCTGAGTGGATCATTAGCTTCATTAGCTAATGGTTACCAGCAGCTGCAGCAGAGCCCTTGGACAAATGAAGTTATCTATTTCAAACTCCTCATCAAACCATAATCAGCTGACCTTCAACTGTGCTGACCGCAGACTGCTGCACTGACACACTACACTTATTACACCCACCTGACTGAGGACACACACACACACACACACACACACACACACACACACACACACACACACACAGTGGTTGGCATTGTAACAAGGGCTGCTATCCTCTGAAGAGCTCATGTTAAATATGCATGACTAGCTCCTTATGAATTAATGATTTATGATTGGTTAGCGCGACACTGATCAAGTTCCTGTAATGCATTTCAAATGTTATTTGTTAAAACATCTACATGAAGTCTCTAGCAGTTAGCTTAGCAACCGAGAGATGTAACCCAATGAAAGCAGAGGAGAGGTAGCCTTGGTTACCGCCCCAAAGGCCTTTTCCCATGTGTGTCACGTGCACAGCCGCTCTCACAACGGCCGTCCCAAGCAGGTGAGAAGGACAAGGCCACTGACAAAATAGAGAATGAGTGTGAAATAGTAATTGATGATGAGGTTAGAGAGAGGGATGGAGGCAGTATAGATTGCTGAGGAGATTGAAATGAATGGTGTTAATGTGTGTGTGCGGAGGGAGCAAGTGAGTGAGTGTGTGTGTGTGCGTGTGTGTGTGTGTGAGTCATTGAGTCAGTCAGTAAGTCACAGTTAGCCTGAGTTCAATTATAACTTTCATCAACTCTTACTTCCAACCTAAAGAAAACAGCCCTTTAGGTTTGTTCTCACTGCTTGACATGATATCAAACTGACATGGCTCTCCTTCCTGGTTCCATGGTTCTCGTGTGCTCAGTAAAGAATTGGTACTTTACTGCTGGCAATGAGACAGGCAGATATAAAGATGTGTCTGAAGAACAACATGTATCTTGGTGTTGTTGAGGATGATCTAACTGGAAGAAAACTAATTTACTTTGGTTGTCTGAAGGTGATATATTGAATTGGCTCTTTAAGATGGAGATTTTTTGGTTTTGCAACATTTATAGGAGAGGCTTGGCTGCTAAGACAGATGACTCAGAGGACATTTCTGCCATGTGGATTAAATGTTTTGCTCCAGTCTCCTTGAGAATGTGTGAACCTGTATATTATGATTTTGCCACGTAGCCATCCTGGTTGTTACTGGTTGGTGTCTTGTAAGCTCATATGGGCTGGGAACCTGACAATAAACCAATCAATCAACTACAAGACTACGTTTTCAAAAGAATCAATCATTTAAGTCTTGCTTTAAGTCTTTGCTCCAAATTGAGGCTAAGTTAAGTCTTAAGTATTGACAAAGTCAGTCTCAGTTCAAGTCTCAAGTCATTAAACTACTAGTCAGTTTCTAGTCTGCAGGTGTGGAAGCATTCAGTGTAACTCAGAGCTGTTGATAAATCCAAGTCAAGCATCAAGTAGTGTAAGCCAATCTCATGCCATTTGAATGAGTCAGTTACAGGTCATTCAATTAAAGCCAAAGTCCACAAAAGTCGAATTTCAAGTCTTCATTACTGTGGCTCAAGCATAACTAAAGTCTGCAGCTTTAGTAGTAAATTGGCTTCATCTAATTCACATTACAGTTTCTAGTGTGTGTGAGCCAAGCAAACACATGGAGGTCAGGAGTGGAACTTTTCACACTTTTGACTTCATATATTTCTAAACACGAGTGAACACAGCAAGTGAGAGTCAGCAGTCTCAGGAGAACAGACAGAGGGGAGACAGTAGAGTCATAAGAACAGTGTGTCAGTCAGGTAGTCAGTGAGTCGTTCAGTAATTCACTGAGTTAGACACTAAGCCAGTCAGCCAGGTAAACAGCCAGTTAGTCAGAGGTAAGTGGTCACAGCCTGCTTCACTCTCAGTGTCACACTAATCCACTCAGCTAATGGAGTTTTCTGCAGCGCTGTGACGTTACCCGGCAACGGCGCTCCTCTCCGTCAGTCAGAGGGGCGTCATTCAGTCAGGCAGCCAGTCAATTTGTCAGTCACACCGTTCTGATTAGATGGGATGAAATATTAACGGTGCCCATGGGAGAAGACTGAATCAATGCACAGGAGCAAGACAGGACACAGCAAAGACAAAGTAAAGATATGATCAGGAACAGAGTCACACATCCACTGTCATTTATTACAACAACATAGAAGGAAGGAAAAGCATATGAAATCTAGCATGGATGTAAATATATTATATTTTAGAGCTGAAAATGTTCTGGGTGAACAAACACAATGTGCTTACCGTTTGTAGGGTTGCATTATGTTTCACTATTGTGAAGCTGGATTTACTGTATGTTAAAGCTTAGCTACATAGCCTATATTATACATCCCTGCTCTGCCCTAGAGACCACAAACACAAAAAGAAGCTGGCAAGTCAAAGTCAAGTCTCGAGTCTTTGAAAGTGTTTTTATCGTTCCTGCTCAAAGTCTAGATTCCTTTGGGGAAAGTGTACAAGTCAAGATGCACGGCTGAATGTGAACATTCAAATAACATCGGCTGTGTTTTTTTAGTCAGCTGCAACTCAGTCCATTGATATCATTTTTAAAAAGACTTGTCTGCTATTGTATTTCTTTTTAATTGTGCTGGGATTGTAGCAGGTTAAAAGTTAAAACATGACCTGTGAAGTGAAAGAAAAAAGGATTCAATACCTCTCTACTTAGATGAGATCAGCACCTCAAACTGAATCTGTCCAAGACTGAGCTTCTTATTTCCAAGTCTGGGTTCATCATGTCATTCCCATCCAAGTCTGCAAATATTCTCAGGGTTAGACTAGATGACCAGCTGTGGATCTACACGACC
This sequence comes from Scomber japonicus, assembly GCF_027409825.1. NCBI lineage: Eukaryota > Metazoa > Chordata > Actinopteri > Scombriformes > Scombridae > Scomber > Scomber japonicus. Next base: position 28,482,079 of record NC_070588.1, read on the forward strand.
TTTCTTCATCACTGTACAACATCAGGAGGAAGGGTGTAACTTTGGTACAACAGGCCAAGGTAAAGAACAATGAAACACAATGATGATGAAGATGAAAAAGATTAAGAGATCAAAAAGACAACAACAATGAACAAACAATATCATATAAAAGCAAGTCTGTAGAAATGATTTTACTGATTCTGCTAGCCATATTTCCTCATGCAGGCCCTTCCAAAGCTGAAGGGCCCTGATGGCACCCTTTAGATTTCAGCCTCAACTCTTGCCAGACGGCCAGAAGGGACCTGAGGATCTAAGGCTGCAGGCTGGCTCATACAGGGTCAACTTTTCTGTTTAATAGCTTGGAGCCAGTCCCACATTCAGGGACCATGGTAACCAATACAAGCTATTTCCCTTGGCTGCCAACATTAATTATTATAACATAAGCAATAGTGTATTGATGTTGGCTCAGTCAAAATGAGCCCTTAACATCAACAGGTCTAGACAGAAGATATGATTATCCTGGACTACAATACTGAATATTTCTAATCAACCGACTCACATTTCCTCTCTTTCTTTTCATCCCCTCTACAAAGAAACACATAAAATTGAACTGCTGCTGTTGGCCTTTCATTTTTATGAACTGCCTCTCGCTCAATCATTGAACTTTTTTTTCAAACATGCATGCATGGAACCCGTCCATGTCCACAGATGCTGAAAATGCACTATAAAACCATGTCGGCTACTCATCCGTGGTCATTTTTTGGAGCATATCAGGGTCTTAAAATCAGCAGAATCTAACAGCTGACCAAACAGTTGTGTATTAAGCTTGATTTCTGCGGTTGAAAGAATAATAAACAGATTTTGAAAGCGGGGGTGACACAAATGGGATTATGAAAGGACGGAATGTGGACATTACGCAAGATCAGGAGGATTCAGCCAGTGTACTTGTCTGAGCATGCAGTGCTACTCCCAGTCCAAGTGCTGGTCAACTACAATCTGGACTACTAACTCTCACTTCTGGTGTTCAACCAACCTAAACGAGCTCATGTCACATCTCTTTTTGTCTCTGGTGGCTCCTCACATTATTAAAGCTTTGATACTTGCCTTCAACACAACCAATGGCGTCTTCCTCAGCACTCTCTCTCTCTCTGGTCAGCTACTTAGGAGTTGGTACCACACCTCCTCCTCAGTCACTGTCCTCTAACACTCGCCTGGCTCCTAAGTCACTTTGGATAGAAGCGTCTGCCGAATGACTAAACGTTAATCTTTAGGGAGTTGAACTTTAAGCAAGTCGGAGCAGTAAATTCACAGTCAAGTCTCCTTATTTTGTGAATCAAGTCAACAGCTCTTTAAACTACATTAAGAGTGAATTAAGTTCAATAATAAAACAAAATGAACATAAAATGGACAGACGGAATTTGAAATTAGGGGATAATTGGTCAAAATAAATAAATAAAGCAGGATTGTATTTCTACATTACACAAAAGGATAAAATGGTTCAACAAGATGTTTGTAATGTTAAATGTTTACATTATATTACATTGGTGAACATTTGTGGAGCGTTTTTCACAACCACTAAAAGAAGCTTAACCCAGCAAGCTAAATAAAGGAAGAAGTTTGTGTCTTGAGAAGGTCTACAGAGTGATATCTTTTAGAAAGTTAGTTGTTTCTTAGCGTCCCTGATTAAATACTTGTGGTTCTGACTGTGCTTTTCCAACGGAGCCAAAGTAATAAATCCTGATAAAGAGTCTGCCACTAAAAAGAACATTAGTCTTGAAAACAGGAGTCAAGATAGTTTGGATTACTGTGGAAAAGCAGTATGTAATATACATATATATGTGTGTGTGTGTGTTACAGTGAAAGGCTCGTGGTCCTGCTGGTCTCCCTGGTCTCAGTGCTCTGCTGGATGCGGCGGCGGTCTCTACCAACGCACACGCTCCTGTAACAGCCCCGCACCCGCCAACGGAGGTGATATCTGTATAGGACTACACACTGAAGAGGCTCTGTGCAACACACACACTTGTGATGGTAAGGCCACACTTTAAAAATAAATCAGATCAAACTATAACCAATATAACTCATGACCCCCACTGCTCCAGGTCCTTTTTTCCTCACGTCTGGAGGCTGCCAGTCGTCTCCCACACCATATTCATCTCCTTTGCAGAAATTGCTCCTTTCATCTCTTCCTAATGAATAAAGCAGGACTTAGATGTATATGAAAAGGTAAACAGAGTCACGCTGTGAAAACAACCCGTCCTCCCACCGTGTCATTTCCCGCTGCGCTTTGCTGGAGCTCCGGGCGCCATGGCAACCTCTCTGGAAAGTTTATACAGAGATCAACCTGCGTGGTTTTAATGAATATATGGAAATCTTACATAATGTGTCTGCACGTTTTAATGCTGAATGTTTATTGATACTAAAAGGCAAACTATAAATAACGCAGTATTAAGTAAGTACATTAAAAGATCACTACAGCTGCAATATAACACTGCAAGACATCATTCTCAGTTTGCTTTTGTTAACTTTATTTAGGCTGATGCATTTTTATGGCCTTGTTCCAGGCATATGTCAAATTTCTAGTTTTTATCAGGACTATATCTTCACAAGAAGGCAAACTTGGTGGATTATTCATAGTAACTGGGACTTTTTTTTAATGGAAAGGCGTACATAGCCCTGTCATGATAACTACTTTTATTGGACATATATATTGTCTCAGAAATAATCACGATAAACAATATTGTTGTCCTTTGAAGATCATTTTATACCACTGATATAATGATAACATAATAATGTAAGGGGGTGGGGATTGGAGAGTGGGTTCCACACTTGTGTAAAGACACAGCCTGTCATTATGGTTGGGGACAGAGTTATTTACATTTAATGCTTCTACAGTCTCCACTCAGGACGTACACAGTGAGGAATGGAGGACACTACTTGTTTAGCCAATGTGACATGAATAACCTCTTAGCTGCTAATGTGAAGTGTGGCAATACTGAGGTAAAAAACAATTATCAAGGTCATGTCCATGTATCATATGATAAGTCCATATATAGACATGATGTTGCTGATAATTAGTGTACGATAAGGATAGGACTAGATTTGCAGTGTCATTTTTCCACACTGTGAGTAACAGACGATATCTTTACAAATGAATCAGCCTGTCAAGACACCACTAGAATTAATATACATCTAATATAGCATAGTTTTTAGTTGAACTGATCCTTTAATAATAGGACATAAGATAAAAAGGTGAATTAATAGAAAAAGACTATAGCACAAAAAGTAAAGTAAAACAAAGAAGTTGCTTTTGACAGAGTTGGCTTTGGATAAAATTGGATTTTTTTACTGGTGTTATTTTTTTTCTGGTTTGGAGTTTGGCCTCGCCTCCCCCCAAAAGTCTCACACCATGTGATGATGAGATGTGAGATGTATAACAAACGGCCCTCCGTGTTGTCCCCTCCGCCCCCTTCCAACTCTCATTCTGCTTCCACAAGGACACTGAAATATTTATGAGAGATCTGTGTGCTAATCCAGGAGGAAAAAAAAGAAAAGGATTTCAGCATCAGAACTCATAATAAGCTTTCAGCCTGACTTTGAATGGAGCCACAGTTTAATATCAAACAGCCTTTTCTTTTTTTTTTCATTTCGGTTCCACAACATGATTTTTAATCTTGATTCATTTTGAGAGGGAAAACAAGAATGACCTGCACAAATATTCATCATCGGTGATGTTCATGTACAAAGTTTGTGCATCTGTGTAAACACTGTGTGGAGCCTCGTGGTGCGGACCATTTGTGCCTAAATGTAATTGTTGTTTCCTCTTAACTGTCGATTCCCTCAGCTGCTTTTCACTGTGAATTAGCCCAACTGTCCTTCACAGGAGAGTAGTGCTCACAGTCAGCCTTTCTTCTAATTACACACAAAGAAAGGTAAATGGCTTTCTGTCTTTCTTTTTTTCCCCCCCCTTCCCTTTTCTTAAGATGCTAATCAGCTTCCTTTATCAGGTAAATGCTTTCTTGTTTGAGTTGGACTAACACGCCCCCGTTATGGCCTGCGCCAGTACACTGTCTGCTAACATCTCTGGACCCGATCCATCTCCTCTCCCCCTGTTCATTTATCGACAGGCACCAAACATCGGTCATCTATCGGGGTGGGGGGGTCTTCACTTGGGCCACTGCCCTCTCTCTACATGCGTAATTAGTGGCAAGCTGCCTGTCAGTCATAGAGATATTTGATGCCCCCTATCTCAGGTCATTTGATTAAAGTCTCCCAGCAGTAATGGAGGACAGCAGGAAGGAGCGTCGGAGCGGAATACTAACGAGCCGCCTCGGGCCCCCGACGCCGCTCCTCCCGCCTCTACATTGCAATCACGCAGGTCGTCCGGGTGACAAAAATAAATGGGAATAAATGAAGCAATTAAAGCGGGCGGCGGTGACGCGCGGTTATTAAACATGTTTGAGGTGCTCGCTGTGTTGTGTGTGTCTGCTTAGACGGGTGCACGGCCAGGAGGGAGCAGACGGTGGAGATGGAGCAGCCTGACGGTGAGCTCCACAATGATGATAGGAAAGGTAAAAGAAAAAAGTTTTAAAAAACCTCAGACCCCCCTGCTCTCTCTGTGCCAAAACTGCACACTTGAGAGCACCCTGAATAACAAACCGGCCTTTTTCAACAAGTCTTTTCATTGGGGTTAGCATGCGCTGCCTCCACGCCGGCGCTTTTGAATGCAGGGTGAAAGAGTGCAGCAAGTGCACGGTTCAAAGGGAGGGGCAGAGAGTTTGGGGAGTTTTCTTTCCTCTTGGGTAGGAGCCTTTGTTTACCGCTCGCTCGCTGTGGGGAAACGGCACTAAAGCTTGGCTTAGGAGACAAAAATCTCCGCTATGCACTAAACAAACTCTCCACGGGTTTACTCTTCCAATCCTGTTTACATCACAAACACTTTTTTTTGTTTTTTTTTTTGGGTGCATTGGGGCTGTTTGGCTGGCCCAGGAGGTTTGGTAGGCCGCTGGTGGTGACAGCTTGGGTGGGCGCGCCGGTTTCCAAGGCCCTCGGGGTTGTCTGGGTTTGTGTTGATTTGTGTTTCTTCTTCTGTGTTTAGGTGGCTGGATGGCTTGGTCACTGTGGTCAGCCTGTGATGATTCAGGCATGCAGATGAGGAGCCGGGTGTGCGGGGCTCAGGGCAGCAGCCCCTGTATGGGGAACAGCACTCAGCGCAGAGACTGCAATGAAATACCTGGTAAGTCAGTGAGAAGTCTCCCTCACTCATCAGAAAAGGTCAGCTGCTGGAGCACAACACAATGACAGGAGCAGAACTCAATAAATGATTACATGCATAAAGAAAGAAAGAAAAATAGATTTTGGTCATGAAAAATGACAATTAAATGAAGGTCTTGGATTTCTTTTCTACAGTTAATATAAAATAATATGTCCAATATAAAAAGTTAATATAAAAATATTTTATTCAGGCTGCTTCTGTATTTCTACATTTATTCATTAATGGGTTTCTACATTGATTTATTACTGTATTTCTGTGTCGGTATGTTAATGAGGTGGGCGGTCCTAACCTCAGGATAAAGCCACATTGGTTACAGGCTCCATTCCTCGTTGGTCATTGACTTGACTGCGGCAAATTCTGAAGGACACTAACATGTGTCTTCATGTATGATTCACTGTCAGCGTTTTTAAACGTGCGTGGAGCTGCTGTCGACTTTTCTCACTGATACTGAGCTCTTCTTTCTTTTTTGGTTGGTAAGTGTATCATTGTCATCTGCTAACCTGTTTAGCCAGTGAGCTAACCGTAGCCTACTGTAAAAGTCTCACCTACTGTTTATATGTTATATTTTCAGTTTGCCAGACAGTATTCAATAAGCATTTAACCTACATATCATATAATTAAAATCCTACGTTTTGTAATGAACATATGAAGTTTCCAATAGACAGACAGTGATGAAGCATGTGTTCAGTTTGAGGAACAATCATTATGTAACTGTGACAATAATAAACAGATTAAAGGAGGAGAGTTAGTCATCCTTTGTATTTCAGTGGTCACATGTACTTACTTTGAGCTCAAGCTGATCTATATACAAATAAGTTACACATGATTGTATTTACAGAAGCAGCCTGTCTCACAGTCACAGTACAGTGCAGAAGATGAAGACCCCTCCAGTCTGAACAGCGGACCCTCTACTGTTCTCATCCACTCTGTAGAGACAAACATTTGAACATTTCTATTGTCAGGATGATGTAGAATACATTTTTTATATGACAAGAGGTGAAAGATGACTTCTGCTGGCCGAGGCTAACTAACTTCCAGTTTAACCTTCCAGAGATAAAATGATTCAGTCACTCCTCTAGACTGTTGAAAAGTCAGCAAATCATTTCATGACACTTAGGAAAATTGTCCGCTCTCTTTCACAATGTAAGTCTCTGAGAAAAAGTCTTTCTGGGTCCAATATCATCACATAATGTTGTAATCGCAGTTTGGCCGCTATGTCAAATTGGCTTCAAGGGCCGGTGCTCTCTTCCTGACAGTTTGCCCTGGTTGACTCACATCCTGTAATTACAAGGACCACCCACTCAATTCACATGCTGACACAGAAATACAGAAATAGAGAATTGTAGAAACAGAACTATCTTAACTTAATGTATAGAAATAAATTCAAAATGTATTATTTATTATGCTTATGTCATTGTTTTGTGCTGCACATGCTCTGAATCATTAAATTAGACAGAAATATGTCCCAGCTCCACAATCAATTAATCAATTCACTGATTGGCCGTTCAGGTTCAGGATCGACCAATCAGGTTCAGCTCTCCTTTAATCCTTCAGTCTTCACCGTCAGCTTGTGACATCGTCCTCGTACTGAGCACCACAGCCATTCAGCTTCATCACAGTTCACCCTCCTCATCATCCTCACTCACAAACACATCCACACACACCCACAGTATAGCTTTAAACTCATCTGCCTCTGTTAATAAACCATAATTAAGTCCATGTGAATCCAACAAGTACAGCGATTGGCCCCGTTGGCCTCTGCGTGCCTCGTTATGCCGATGACGATCTCACAAAGTTTCTCCTCAAATGATTTTTTGGTGGCCCCCGCCGGCACAGACTCAGTCCACACTCATAATGCCTAATGAATCCAGACCAAGGCCATTAATATTAATGGCTTGTCACAACACCAAATCACATCTAATTTTATTGCAAATTTCAACGAGGCGATGGATGGATTTGTTAAGGTCACTAGCGAGGGGGGGGGGGGGTGAGGAAGCTGAAAAATTAGGCAAAAAAAAAAAAAAAAAATTAATCAGGAGATGCAGCGCTGCAATTAAAAGTGCTCACACACGCGTCAACCCTTCCTGCTCCCTTCTCCTTCTTCTTTACCCTCTCAGATGTGCAGTGGTGGGGGGGGGGGGGGTGTGAAGGGGACAGGACGTGTCATAGCTGCAAATTATCATTCTCCTGTCAAATGCTCCTAACTGCAACTGCAGAGGCTCAAATATGAAGTTTTGGAATTTACTGATGCCAAAAAAAAAAAAGTCCCCACAGAATAGCTGCACAACATTTAAATGACATTTCAATTTCTCATTCACTGTTCTTTTTTGGGTTTTGTTTCTGCATGTGTCAACTCCCCTGATGTTACAGTCGCTGGTTGTGTTCTGGAGGCTCTTTTCTCAGAGGGCAGTGTGTGTGTGTGTGTGTGTGTGTGTGTGTGTGTGTGTGTGCATGCATGTGTGTGTGAACGTGTGCATGTGTGTGTCCTGACCCTATGTTCCTCTCCTCTCTGCAGTCATTCTCCCTGCATCTGGCTTTGATAAGGACCAGCACTGTGGAGGTAAGTGGATTAACAGCAGCCTCCTCTTTGTCTCCGTCTGCATGTTTAGACTCCTTTTTTTTTTTTTTTCGCCCCTGTATGTTCCCACAGATGTCCGTCCATGATGTGTGTTTTCATGCATTATATGTGCATTTTCATGTCTATAGTGTACTCTACCAGCCAATGATTGAAAGTGGTGCAGACATTATGTACACTGTGATGTACCTGGAGCAGACTATTGTGGATTATTGCACAGACAAGAGAGACACATTCAAGAGCGCTGTGTTGAGAAATGTCTGACTCCCAGCAGCACTGAACATGATTGAAATATCTGCTGTCTTGAATAAAAAACATTGAATTTGTGGCGGCTGCAGAAAAGCAATAGTACAAAATAAAAGTGGAATTCTGTCACAATCATTATGTTGACTACACTTTTCAACCACAATATTAATAAAAAGTACAAAACCCAAGCACATATTCCTGTCCCTGAAAACACAATCAAAACAAGACGGAGGCCAAATTGCTCCGATTTTTATTGACAGAAAGACTTGAGCAGATTTTAAACCAGCTTTGTATCATTATAGTCTGCATAGTATATGTAAATGAACATTGTTTAACTTCCCTCCATGATGCCTGCACCAGCTCTCTGCTCATTTGGCGGCAAATGTCCATTGAGTGATGCAAAACACGTTAACTAGCAGATTTTGAAGCTCTGCATTAGATTATAAACTTCTACCTCATTTTCTGTAGTGATGCCTTCAAGTATAGTCCAAGGCAGATTTCACAAAACACTCCGTCTTCCATTTATACTAACAACAGGGAAAGGAAGACACAAAAATATGGACTTTAAAATATCATATATAGGTGGAAGAAAAGTACTTTGATGATATGAGGCTGAATATAGAGGTAAGGAATGAGATGTAACAGAGTGGAGGAGGGAGCGACCATCACAGCTACAGTATATTACAGCAGCAGAGTAACTTTAAAGCAGCGACTGGCAGACAGAGAGGAGACGTACTGAAAACGGCGCACTTCAACAAACTTTGTGGTGCTTTCGCGAACCTGACTTAGTTTTCTGATAGAATATTATATCTGATTTTAACTCTGAACACTGCAACTGTTAAGTTACCTGTAAGTTAACTTATGCGGTTGCATCCAGCTTGAGCACGATGCAGTCTGGCTACTCATCATCAAAATCAGGTATAAGAAACAGCGTTTGGTTGCAGTTTTGCGCCTCTTCTTTTTAGGTCAAATGGAGACTCAGAGGAGTTCTGATTGAGAGCTCTGGCCTGTGTGCAGCCGTGCAGCTCTCAGTAAGTTTGCAATGACGCTGCGTGTGTTTTATTATCCTTGCACATTGGCACGATGAGGAAAAACATTTTGTAACTGAAAATAACCCTCAGTAAAAAGATATAAAGCTGCTCAGGCTTTGCTAAACAGCCACTCTGCTGGATATTAACATAGAATCAGTCTGAATGCAGCAATGCAGTATGAGGAATCTAAAGCCTTTCTTTCAGGTTTCTCAAGTCATAGGGCACAAATTTCAGAAATAATTGCACATTTCTACTACACAAGAAATCATCATATTCACAGCAGTGATTTTTCTTTTTAAATCATACAAGAATTGTTAGACTCTCTAAAGCTTTGGAGTTTTGTTCTCTCTGAAATAGTCTGTAATTTAATGCTCCAGAGAAAAAAGGTATTTTTTAATTTAACAAGCTTTCATTGCTGCCTCAAACAGCCCAGACTACATTTCATGAGCTCAGTTCAGTCAGACGGGTCAACAAATTGACTATTCGCAGTAAAAAGAGGGTGTACAGTCATATTTGGCAGAAAGGGTTCTGCTCTTTGAAGGAGCTCACAAAGAATCTGAGAAGAAACAACAATTCTGTTTGAGGAACAAACGCATACACGACCATTAAATCCCAGTTAAGTGCCAGAATCCTCGAGTATGGGTGGAGGGGCTAGTCGTGAGAAATACAGGTTATATAGGCCAAGATGTACACCTGCATGAGTATGATTGGATGTTATTAGCAAAACAACTGATGAAGAAACCAGATATGATGAAACATGAGTGAAGCTTTTGATACTAATGTGTGACTAAAGTGTTGAACTAACGCTATACTTGGAGTTTCTTAAAGGAACAGTGTGTAAGATGTAGTGGCCTCTAGTGGTGAGGCTGCAGATTGCAACCAACTTAAGTCTTATTTTCAGGTGATTACGCACTAATTAAAACATACTACATATTATATTCAATTGCCTGCCAAGTCTGTTCCTCTAGAGAACACTAAATTGTACACACTGCACCTTTAACTCTTACATACTGTTCAGATCAAATTTGACCTATTTTGACATTTGAAAGCACTTAAATTACATATTTTAAGACTGAAATTTTATGATTTTTTTATGAACAGTATGTAAGAGTTCATTTTAGACTAGATGTAAGTTAAGAAATCCTCCCTTCAATAAAGAATCAGGGATGCAAAGTACTAATTATCTAGTAGCTCATGTGTATTAAGTGTAGCTGCTGAAGATTGAAGAAATAAGCCTAAATTGGAAGCAAACCCTAGTGTTGGTGTGGTTTTATGGTATCCATCTTTAAGCAAGAGATGTTATTAAATAATCAGTAACACTGTATACTGAGCCTTTAATAACACTCCATGTATCGTCTTCCCTTCCCCAGCATTCACCTCCATCCACCTGATCGCCACCGGTGTTTCCTGTTTCCTCGGGGCGGGCCTGCTCTCCTTCCTGATCTACGTGTACTGCCAACGCTTCCACAAGCCCTCGCAGGAGTCTGCCGTCATCCATCCCACCACCCCCAACCACCTCAACTACAAGGGGAACACCACACCAAAGAACGAGAAGTACACGCCCATGGAGTTCAAGGTACAGCAACTCTGAAGGTCTTCTCACTTTGTCCAGATAAAGTGAATACAAATGGAAATAAAAGCGCTGTTTACTCGGCATTACTCACGCACAAACACACACACACACATGCACGATGCAAATGTTGACGATCCAAGGGCAACGAACGTGATTCATGTTTTATTTAGAGGCTTTATTCATGCATTTATCTCAATAGAGCACTAACCACGGAAGATGAATCACTGCTCATTTTTATTCCTCCTTGCTCTCATACAGAACCTATAGACTTTTTCTGCAGCCTTTTCTACCTGCCCACGAACCCCCCTCCTTATTAATGGGCCCCATTAGTTTCCTAAAGCATTAGCGAGCCCCCGACCTCCCGCAGCTATCAGTCTACTGTGCATTCACATTTACAGCAAGTCAAGAAACTATTTTCACCAGAGGTTCACAGAGTTTTACTGCAATTTTCTGTCCTATTCTCTGCTACCTTTATTGTTTTGCTCTCTAACTGATTGTTGATTAGTTTCAACTCTGGGAGATTATTATTGATTTTTCTGTCTCCGTTAAGTCCTTTTTTTTTTTTTTAAGGAATGCTTGTGCTAAACAGCTGTAGATAAATGAACTTGAAACTTTTTATGACCTCAGACAATAAGGTGGAGACCTTAACCATCATCATCTCATTGTTTTGTCCATATAGGCACCGACCATTTTCCCTAACTTGTTTATTTCCCCAAATTCACTTTGCAACTCCTAAATAGAACTTCTCTTTAGGTCAAAGACTCATTTCATCCTCTTTAGAAATTGTACCTTGAAATTCAGGACAGGTCTCCCTCCCCCTGCTCTCTCTCTCTCCCTCTCTCTCACAGCTGCTCAGATTATTAAAACGATATTACAAATCTGTTTTTTTAACGCCTCTTTCAGACACTCAGTACACTCACCAATCAGGAGACGACATCACATTTCCCGTTGATGCTAATCCATCAGGCCTAACGCCGTTGTCGCATCTTGACTCTCAATGTGATTCCTTTTTGTAAAACTGGATCTGATGTCACACATCAGCCACCTGCTAAAAAAGCAGAAGATATTCATCAAAATGATTGTCTGTCAGTCGCTGCACAGTCTACCTGCTGCTGTGTTTCCTCAACATTTTACTTTCATGAGTCATTATTCAGAGTTTGCTTCATAACGAGCGTCTGGTGGCTCTTATTAACTCTTATCATTCATGTTAAGGTTTGATCAAAAAATCCTCATTTCTTTCAGTGAGACTGTGAGATTGATGGGGGGGTTAAAAACTTAGTTTGTACACACTTGTTAATAACTGTGTTGGCCAAAAGTGTACATTGTTTTATAGAATAGAAACACCTATTATAATATAATATATATATATATAATATATATATATACATATATATACACACATATGTATGGTTGTTTTGACATTTGACAGTTATAAACAGCTTAAATCATTGTAGTTGAAGGGTCACATGCAGCCCAATTTGACCTCAAGTGCGTCGGACCAGTAAAACCATTACATAATAACCTACAAATAATATATATATTATAACTTTACTATAATAAACCATGTATTTAAAACAGACGGACAGCCTGAGGTGTCTTGAGAAAAATGAGTGCAGTCTCAACAATTTTAGTTTTTCCACATTTCATCTCCTCACATGTATCACCTGCCCTTTTTAACCCAGGTTATTTCAGCCCCCCAGCCCCCACCATGTCTGACATCCTACCAAAGCACAGCAGAAACAGTGGTGACCAACCACAGTGACCCGTCTCTGTGTTTGTGATGGCATCATCCTCCTGACACTCTCTCACTGTGTTACTGTTGTTGCTGCATGAACGGTGCTGAGAGCCTGAACTCATTAGCTTTAATGACCAGCAGGAGCAAACCCAACTGTGCAGGATGTGCAGCTGATGTCACCGCGTACCTCTACAGTGCTTGTTTATCCAGCAGGTCTCTCGCTCGCGCTCTCTCTCTCCTCTGGGTCAATTTATGACACCCAGCGTTTCACCGTGCATTTCAGCGACTCTAACCTGATTATCTTCCTGCCTCTCCGTCCCCAGAGCTGTTCAGATGGATTACATTAGTCTAATGCTTCCTCTGGAAAGTGTTTCACCTTATGTTCAGCTTTTAGCAGAGACTCAGCAATTGCATTAGAATAAAATGCGGGTTTTTAGTCTTGTTTTTATTTAAGAGAGCTGCAGTGAATTCCTGCCGCCTCATATATTAGTGTATTGAGTACGGCTGACATGAACAAAATTAAATTTGTTAAATTGGTTTGCTTTGGTTATGAATATACTTACAGTGCACAAGCTGTAACCTCGAATATAGCGGAGGAATTTAATTCACCTGCAGGCAAGAATTACTCTCATATTATGTGTGTTGCTCATATTATGTGGTATTATGTGTCCAATCACCTCACTTCTGTCTATAATTGACTTAAACCTTATTTTCAATAAACAAACTTGTAGGGTGCCGTTTCATATCAAAATCAACTGGTGTCAGATTTTCTCTAGGAATGGAGGTCTGTAAATAAAAAAGAATAAAAATAACTGCTAGAATTAAAAAATATTATTTTCATAAAACAAATGACTTAATTAGAGGCATTGCAGGTTGAATAGTGTGTGGGCACTAAGTAGATTTCTGCAGCAGTAAGACTTTCTTTTTAAAGCAAACGGGTGATTTTGTAACAGCTTTTGAATCATTTGAACGTTCTGTGCTTGGTCTCCAGACGCTGAACAAGAACAACCTGCTGCCAGACGAAAGATCCAACTTCTACCCGACTCCGCTCCAGCAGACCAACGTGTACACCACCACCTACTACCCCACAGCGCTCGGCAAATACGACTACCAGCCTAACTCCTCACCGTCGCCGTGCAGGACGTATAACCACAGCAACAACAGCTGAGACACGCCTACCCCCTCCTCCTCAACCACCGCACAACCGGCTCTCCAAACCCCTCCCCCGAACGAACCCCACTCCACCCCACACCCCCGTTCCTCCCCCTCCTGATGCCATGGTGACTTAACTGAACCAACACGAAAACCGAAGAGTTTTCTCAGAGCTCGGCTCCGTTCCTCTCGCTCGCCCCCCACCCCACTCTCTCTCTCCCTCAGCACCCACGGTTTCTTCCACATGGTAGGGTTTGTGTTTTCAAGAGCATTTCTGGAACTTTCCATCAGGAGACAAGGCTTTTTTTTTTGCAACAATGCCTGCGTCCTGTAGCAGTCAGGGACTTATGCAACCAAGCTGGGGAGTGGGGAGTGTGGGGAGTGTGGGGGGGAGGGGGTTATTATAAGGGGCCTGACTGGATCTAGCAGCACCATGATGGGGATTCAGTGGAAAACTCTCCTCTGATTGTTACAGCCCGAACACTTCAACGCAGGTGTCGAGTGGGAAACGTAGTCTCATTTCTTTGGATGTGGGTCACACTTTAAACATCTCTGTTACAAAAAAACCACATCCTCTCTCCCTCAACAACAAAAAAGCAGAGAGAGAACAAACGGCGCTCGCCCAACAGTAAAAAGCCAGAGAACGACAACAAAAGAGAAAACTCAATGAAATCAGCGATGAAATAAATTACAGATGGATATCAGCTGTGGTTGGTTCAGGACGGATGCACGCCCCACATTGTTGATACTTCACGTGAAGGGAAGAGATAAGGTCAGAGTTGATGCAGATTTTTGGTTGGCAGTGTGGAGGAGTAATAACACTACACATCAGCCCGAGAGCGAGAGAGGAATATTCTCTAAAAATCTGCTGATGTCGCCTTTTACAGTCAAACTGGTCAAATCAGAGCAGAGGGGATGTTGGGAAGCGGTCTGAACTGTATATAAAGCTTTGGGAATGCCTCGGGTGCCTGTATGCAATAGCGGGCATGGACAAGATTTGTTTTCTTTCTATTTCCTGTTTTTTTTTTTTGTTTTGTTTTTTTTCCAAGAACAATAAAGACTTATGAAACGGAATTGATTGATTCTCCAATTGATTCTCCAATGGATGCATCGATTCTACTGAGTGCTAAATAGCTCGGTGGTCATATCAAATATGACCAGTGTGCTGAACAACTGGAGTGGGTTTTCTATGATGGTAGAATAAGCTAGTAGACTGGCACTTGTTTAATTTTCTTATGTTTCTTCTTTTTTTTTCCTCTTTTTTTTTAATTAAGATGATATTTGTTTTATGCTCAGACGAGCCGTAGCATAGGAGGAAATATTTTGTTAAATAAGATATAGCTGATTAATTCTTGTTTTCTCTAATTTTCATCACACTGATTGAACACATTCCTTTGTTTCCTTGATTTTTTTTCCCCAGCAGTTTGGTAACCGTTGCATCTTCAGTTCATGAAATGTTAACACAAAGATAAAATGATAAACTTTTTTTTTTGTAACAAAGAATGACTGTAACAAAACATCAATCTGGCCCCTCTTGAAAAGAATAAAATAAACAAAGTTATGCTTGCTTACAGGTTTGCTTGTGTGAAAAAATGTGTGCATGTGTGTATGGATGTGTGTACGTGCTAACACATGTACGTGTCTGTGCGGCTGTATGCTCGACTGAAGCAGGGGGGTAACTGTATTTTGTACAATGTAAATGCTTTCATACATAAGACTATATATGGAGGAGGTCTGTAAAAGGCGTTATGTGCATTTTTTCCCACATTCTGTCACTGACACTCCAGCTGTTCTACTGGTTTTTTCTATATTTCATGTATGAGATGTTAATCATTGTAAGTTAAAGCATCGACCTCTTGTTCCTCTGGAGGAGGGACAGACACTATTTATAGTCAAAGCTTGGTTTATAAAGGGCATTTTCACAGCTATATTTTATTATTATTATTGCCTGATCGATGAATGCTAACCCAGCAATGCTTTTCAGTTCAGCTACTGTACATGCACGATATGAGAGCTCTATCTGTATATAGGAGCGACAGCCTTCTGCGGCCCATTTAATGACCCTGAAGAGGATCGTGTAAATGTATCTGTATATTGTATAGCTAACACTGTTTGTTTAAAAAAAAAGAAAAAAAAAAGAAAAAAAGCCTTATAGTTGTTTAAAAAAAAGTGCAGCAGCTAAGTACACACCAACCATGAGGTTTGTTTGGGGACAGAGCTCCACAATGTGACCGACCTCATGTGGCTCGTGACCTTTCCAGCTGCTCAAACATCAAATATCCAGAGACACATGAACCCAGACTGAAAATAACTCAGTGTAGCACTGATAAAAAAAATGGAGAGAGCACCAAATATTATATCTATAGACTGCACCGCTCAAACTGTCACCTAAGAAGGAGATACACAATTGAGAAGATTTTGATCTAATCTAAGCCTCGACAGGCTCAATCATACAGTCTTGTGGTAGACACAAAAATGAATATGATTGGTCGTTTTTGAGCTCTGTCCCCTGCGATGTGAGGCTCTGTGCCCTTCTATGCAACTTACCAGGTGTACGTTAGACCTGTCATGTAGACTGTAATCACTGCCTTTTAGACACTGTGAATTTTTTGGTACCCTATATTTTTGTATATTGTACATTATAAAGGATAATAAACCTTGATGCCAACACAACATTAGGCTCTGTCTGATGTACAGTTTCAGGATTATGAGTTGGGATTTTTGTTTTAAATGAAGCTGTTTGATTTTTCATACACAGATTAAGAATTATGATAAAGCATTTGTTACTAATAGTGTCATGTCTTAGTTCAGTAGAAAAGAACAACATACAATACATAGCAACAGTAAGCAAAACACATCAGTCTGCATGATCATATTTCACATAATACAGTAAAAATAACCTCACCCATCTGGGATCATTGGAAATGTAATTTTCACTACATAAGCAAATAAAGGCTTCCACATCAACTTCTTAGAGGAGACTTTCAGTTCAAGTGTCCAAATGTGCTTGTCTGACAGAAGCTCTGTCATAAATGAATATATTGTGTTTAAAGCCACATTTTTACACTACACTTTTAGATGCTGGTTGTTGTTCTTTAATGGAAAAGTGCCTCAGGCCGTATGTTTTAACAGAATAAAAGATTTCAGTCAACAGATGTTCACATCTGAAGTTTGAAGTCTCCTGGTCAGGATAGCCTGTCAGTGTGGTGGTGTTTAGCTCAGTGGGTAGAGCACCCCCCATGTGTTGAGGCTACAGTCCTCGCTGCAGGTGACCCCGGTTCGAATCCCACGCCGAGTGGTCCTATCCTGCGTGTCAGTGCCCCCCTCTCTGCCTCCCATTTCCTGTCTCTCTCTACTAACCTGTACATTAAAGGCAAAAAGCCCCAAAGAATATACTTCAAAAGAAAAAAAGGATATCCTGCCACTAGTGGATTTGCTGCAAACATAACTTGTTTTTAGCACAGGAGCAAGCTAGTGAACAGGGAGAGGAGAGAACATCACTGCTGTTTTTGTGCTTTCACCACCAATACCACAATATCAAACCTACTTCCCAATCTTTGACCTGTACCATGTAAATCACCCCTCACTGAACACCATAACTGCCAGAGAACTGGACTCAACTCTCTCATGTCTGGATATTACCAGTGCCCAGGCTGCACACCACTAAACCCATGTGGGAGCTGAGCCCAAGCCTCTAGATAGCTCTGCTCCCAGCCAGAGGGAGACATGGACTCCTGATCCACCTGAAGCCCTGCAACTGACCAACAACAAATCTTACATCCTGTCTTGTCTCCAATGATCATTTGAACCCAAACCATGATCTTTTCATAGTTTCATAGTTCATTAACCACAGCGTCACACCTTAAAACATCATTATTTTCACTCTCTAAAGATACTTGTGTGCGAAAATATCACTAATTGTGTGAGGGCAGCAGTGTAAAATACAAAAAAGAAAATGTGAAAATACATAATTGTTCATCAAGGGTGGAGATAATCCTTCATTAATTGTAATCGAGGTTAAAAGTTCAATTAATCGTGATTTTATAATAATTGCCCAGCCTGACCACACTTATGAGAAAAGTCCAAAGAAAATCTACCAAGTGTTTTTGTTTTCCAGGCACTAAGGTGGCTGATCAGTCTCCTTACCAAACCTCCCAATGCACTAACATCATCATCCATGTTGGTGGCAATGTTTCCAAACAGAGGTCTGAAATCTTCTTGACTCTTTTAAAGACTGTAGCACAAAGGATTGATATTTTCCAGCCCCATTCCTCTTTTTGAATGACACCCTTGCCCTCCACACCTGGCTTCAGTCTGCCTGTACGATGCACAATGCATTTTTTATCAACACTCCTTCCACAGTCATTTTTAGAATCATCCATCATTTTTATAGAAATGATGGCATCCACCGCAGCGCCCCAGGTGGATGTCTTTTAACTGACAACTTGTTTTATATAGTTTTAACACCCACAGGTCCTGACTTACAACTACTGTATGCCCACAACTGGCCACTAACAGTCTCTAGCTGAGTGACGACTCTGCTGCACCACCACTGCCAAAACCCCCACTGTTACTCTCACCAGATCCAACCTATGACCTGGCACTCCCACACTGTCACAGCACTCCAAAAACAATTCCTTCAGTGCAAGAAATAAACTCCTCAGAGACTCCAAAGCACAATAAAGGACCAAGAACTTTGACTACACCTGTCCTCATTAGCAACAGAATCATTAAAAGGTCATTCAAGCAAAGTTGTTAACTTCTCGAATTTACATCATGTCACATGCCTGCAACACCCACTGCACCAATGTACAGCAAAACTAGCTCAATGTAACCCACTTGACAGGTAAGTACACACTAGGTTCACAGGGCAAAGTAATAAGAAGAGATTGGACACTGCAGTGAGTAAAAGGAACACACAGGTACATTTAAGCAAAACACTGTATTACACAGCACCCTAAATCAAATCAAATCAAATGTTTTCCCCAAAATAAAAACAGTTCAATTCAATCATTCTTGGAAGTCCTACCCCACAAGAGAATGAAGAATGGAAAGGCCCCTCCTCAATCCAGATGCTCACAGGGGTAGCTTGCCATGCCCCTCATCAGGGAGAGAATCACTCCAAATCCAGGGTCCAGAATCTCAGAGTATCCAAAAAACCCAGCCTGTAAAACAAAACAGGGCTGATATAAATCTATTCAACCTTTTCTTAACTGTACAGTTTAATTTTATTACTTTTCACTGTTAACTTGTTAAAAGATAACCGCTGCATTGCAATATGAACACATGAAGTGTCAACTTCACTGTTTTATAGTGAAAACTAAATCATGAAATTACTAATAAACAATCAGGAACTCATATGCAAATGATTATAAAACCACTCACAGTTCATAATTAAATACTCAGATCGGATTAAGGTAAGTAAGATAATGTAACATAAATATGGAGTTAGATTTGTTTCATAATGTTGTGTGTGTGCAGATCGACAATCTGTGTGTAAATGTGTAATCTGTAAATATAAACACCTTCCACAAATACAAAAAAAAGATTTGTATATTCACAAAAATATTTTGCAAATATAAAACGGATCTGCAAATACACAAACAAATTCCACAAATATAAAAAATGCATTAAATTAATTTTGTGAACTCAGTTTTTATTTGTGAATGGAAAAAACATTTGTGGATCTCAGTTCTACGCTTGTGGATTTGCTTTTTACACACCGGAGTTTTGAAACAAACTTTCCGCCGGTCCGAACGAAAATCCACTCGTATCACTCTATTTTCGGATAGCAAGTGATCGCCTACTGGTGACGTCATTTCCGCATATCAAAGTAAGAGCACGCAGTCTTTCTATGAGCTTTTTTAAATGTTTATCAGCGATAAGTGACGTGCATTCATGGTTTCATGTTAATGTCATACAGTGATTATTAGTGTGTGTTTATTTGTTCTATGTATATTATCTAGCACACACTTTCATATACATTTCTGTGTGAGTATGAAAGGCACCAGGATGCTTGTGGGCAATGTTCAGACAATTTTTATCGTTAAACAATAATAAAAAATAAACACAGCTATTCATAAGACAGAATGAATACAAATGCAAAATATATTATCATTATTATTATTATTTTTATTATTGTTTAACGATAAAAAATGTCTTTTAAATGCTGTGCTGAAAATGTCTAAATCTTAAACCCCATAATTTTCTACTGATTACACTAGTATTGAAAGGTTGTGAAGAGATGTCTGGATGTCAGTCACCAGCATCTTCTACAGGGGCCCTCTTTACAGGTTGGATTGTTATGACTTCTGGTCTATTTACAATGCATCTTAATCATATTTGCAATGTATAAAATCCTGCACCCTGTTCGTTCTCCCAGCCCGCAACATGAATGCTTACACATAGACATTAGAACTACATTAGTAAGAGTACACTACTAATAAGATGAAGTGCGTTGTGACTTTTACCCATCTGAAAGAATACATGAAAAATATAAAGGATGAGGTGCCTGATAACTGCTTACTGAAGAAGCAGCCAAGCCACCGCTTTAGAGAGCTGAACGTTGCCCACAAGCATCCTGGTGCCTTTCATACTCACACAGAAATGTATATGAAAGTGTGTCCTAGATAATATACATAGAACAAATAAACACACACTAATAATCACTGTATGACATTAACATGAAACCATGAATGCACGTCACTTATCGCTGATAAACATTTTAAAAAGCTCATAGAAAGACTGCGTGCTCTTACTTTGATATGCGGAAATGACGTCACCAGTAGGCGATCACTTGCTATCCGAAAATAGCCGAGTGATACGAGTGGATTTTCGTTCGGACCGGCGGAAAGTTTGTTTCAAAACTCCGGTGTGTAAAAAGCAAATCCACAAGCGTAGAACTGAGATCCACAAATGTTTTTTCGATTCACAAATAAAAACTGAGTTCACAAAATTAATTTAATGCATTTTTTATATTTGTGGAATTTGTTTGTGTATTTGCAGATCCGTTTTATATTTGCAAAATATTTTTGTGAATATACAAATCTTTTTTTTGTATTTGTGGAAGGTGTTTATATTTACAGATTACACATTTACACACAGATTGTCGATCTGCACACACACAACATTATGAAACAAATCTAACTCCATACATAAATGTCTTGTCACAATACTGATACCTGTACCTATACACGCCACAGCACAGTAATATACAGAATGTGTAGCTTCATAACCCATGAAACTCAGCTAAATTGTGTCTTCCTCTGTTCATGCAATGTAAATAACATGCACACATACTCATTTTACACACATATTCCCGTTTTTCCTTTACTATCATTAGAAACATACCACAACACCGTGACTTTATGTTCCCGCTCGGTGGCTAAACCACCACGAGGCTAAGCTAATTCACAGAGCTATTAGCTAATACAGATAGTACTCACCGGGACAAGAAAATAATAAAACTTCAGTGTTTCACCGGTCTTTTATCTGCTTACACAGTTTCTCCTTTTAACAATATAAAGTGTATTTTTAAGTTTCATCACTCCAAAACCTCCCTGTCTCAGTTAGCGTCTTGCTGCTCTCTGTGTATTCTTTCACAGAAATACCGGCTCAGCGTCTCTTACGTGAGGAGGCGGGATATGGGCCTTAACCAATAGCAACTCAACTAAACTAAAATGAACCAATGAAATCAATTTTAATTTTTTTCTTCACAGGATCACCTACTGAATCAAAAAGACCTCTGAGATCAAATGAAATGAATAATGAAATAAAGAATGTAGTTATGAATTAAATAATAAATGTATGAATTAAATACAAATACATATTTCTAACATATTTTTAACACTTCTTTGCAACACATTTAGTAACATTTGGGTTTCTTTTTAAACATTACATCCATCACACACCAAACCTTTTTAGGATATGATCTTATTTCTCCATGTGACCTTGATTTTATTCATTTACCTGAAACCTGACTGGACACTCTTATTGAATCAGCCCCTCCAAATTATCATTTTATTAACACCACCAGGGAGGACAGAAGAAGGGGTGCAAGTGTCATTTGGTAATTTTGTCATTTGAATACCTCTGTGGTCTCCTTAAATGTTCACCTCACCTCATCTTGTACTCATTTATAGACCTCCAAGACACTCAGCGCCACGTTTTGTCGAGGAGCTGAGCAAACTCTTATCTGTGATTTGCACAGACTTTGATTTTCTCCTAATAACTGGTGACTTAAACATCCGCCGTGATAACCCAAAGGATAATTATGCAAATGAACATAATGCACTGTTTGATACTTCTGGCCTGTGTCAGTATGAGCAGGAGCCCATCCACTGTCAAGGACCTACTCTGGACTTGATTATCACTAGAGGGTCTCCACATTTAAACACTGGTTAAGGACTTGGCTCTATCGGATCATTTCTGTGTATTTTTATTTTACTTATTTGTTCAATCCGATCTTCAAATGTGAACTATGGATTTAAAAAAGAGGTACTTACCTCACTGCTGCTCTTTTTAGACAGGCTACAGCTTCAAGTGAAACATCTGGTTTTATTAATGTCCTACTGAATATCTTCAATTCTAAAATACTCTAACAACAGTGCATTTAACAATCACTTATGAACAGAATGGGACACATGATCCAAATGTAAGGCTACGGAAAAAAGAGTGCAAAAAAGCTGAAAGCAAAATTGAAGATATCAGATGTGAGAATAGCTCAAGCCTGAACCAAACCTCCATCTTCTCAACTACACAGTTCAGCCCCATCAACACAGATATCTTATTAGAAATAGTGCAGCAGCTTCATTCATCAACTTGTTTTGACAGTTTGCTCACTAACTTTTAACAAAATGATTTCAACTCCATAGAAACAGATGTGGTGAAGGTGAATGCATCACTTCTACCTGACACCTTTCATTCATCTTTGAAAACTGCTGCTGTTAAGCCCTTATTAAAATTAGAGTCCTCGACCCTGAGCAACTTCCATTCTCTGGTAAAATGATAGAGAAAGCAGTTTATATTCAGTTAACCCAATTCTATATTTTAAGAATATTTTGATACATTTCAATCAGGACTTTGTGCTAATAAAGTTTTTTTGACACTGATTAGAGCTTTTAGACCTTATAGTGCGATCACATCATACTTCACATAGATTGGAAAACTGGGTTTGTTTTTCTGGAACAAATTTAAAATGTCTGAAGTCATAGTCAAAAAGCATACCCTTGCACACCCTACCCTAACCCTAACCCTGCACTGTGGTATACCTCAACAGTCAACTCTCAGTCTGCTTCTCTTTACCCATCCACCAAATGACTACAATCCTATAGAATTATTATGCAAATATATTGTGCAAATAAATAACTGGATGTCTCAGATTTTCTTGCAATTAAACAAAGAAAAATAGAGGCAATTTTATTAGGCAGCAAAGATGGCAACCACTTAAAGGCTCTAAAATAAAAGAGCAGGTTAAGAACCTTTGTGTTTTAACTGACAGTCATGTTTTAACATGTACAAGCATTTTATTACCTTAAAAATAAGCAAAGTCAGAGGCCTAATGACAAGGACAGCCCACATCACCTTAAATCTCTACACTGTACACTGAAAATAAATATATGTATATAAAAATATGTGCATGTATATATACTGCAGATACATAAATATATGGATGTATAAATAGGATGCAGTAGTAGCGTATATATTGTGTAGAGCAAACAAAATACTTTGCCAATAACTTTACCAACACCAGGACAAAGATGAACAAATCTGCCTGCAGTGGTTTTTCATTCTTCATGAACTGTATTCAACTTTCCAGTTAATTGTTTTTTAATAGAATACCTTTTAAACAAACATTATTTATTTGCAGTTATTTACA
The DNA here is from genome assembly GCF_027409825.1 of Scomber japonicus. NCBI lineage: Eukaryota > Metazoa > Chordata > Actinopteri > Scombriformes > Scombridae > Scomber > Scomber japonicus. The sequence continues at coordinate 28,505,519 of NC_070588.1, forward strand.
TACTTATAATTTTTAAATGAAACATTTTACACTGGGCTACACTGGTTGCCAATAAGCCACAGAATTGTGTTTTGTTATCTATTTCTATATCTGTACATGGAGTTGGCCCTGAATCTATGACTGATATGTTAAAGCAATATAACCCAAGAGATCTTTTAGATGAGGGAGTGGACTGCAAATGGTGAGTCCTTTATGGAGAGCCCTTTATTTCAACACCAGTTATCCAGTTACTAAACCCCCACCATTCACCATCCACACTGTACACCAGTTATCCAGTTACTAGACACCCACCATTCACCATCCACACTGTACACCAGTTATCCAGTTACTAGACACAGACCATTAACCATCCACACTGTACACCAGTTATCCAGTTACTAGACACAGACCATTAACCATCCACACTGTACACCAGTTATCCAGTTACTAGACACCCACCATTCACCATCCAAACTGTTCAGCAGACAGAAATTCAGTCACCTCTGTTAAACTGGAAGTAGAGCAGGAAAGGCAAAAAAAACTTTGGAAATAAGCTAAAGTAGAAGAAATTGCTATCACTAATATGAATGTGTGCCCTCTGGTCTGTTGGTTAGTTCTACCATCATGGATTATCCCACAACCTGAAGCTGATCTTTCCTTAGCTACTGAATAATAACAAGATAGAAATCAGGAGATATAGTCAAGGAAATTAAGTCTCATCTGCAACAAGAATGGAGTTTATCCTTACAGATTTATATAGATGGATCAAAGGATCCAGAGGATGGAAAAGTGGCATTTAGAGTAACCATTCCTGAATTGACAATTAAAAACGGACATAGAATTTCAGATTAGGCAATAAATTGAATTTACTGTTGGTTTTTGAAGAGGATTGCTAATAATAAAAAAGATTGAGGGTTAATGATAAATGGACTGTATTTGTATAGCCTCTTTCTAATATCCTGAGCACTCAAAGCACTTTTACATTAAAAAGCCACATTCATATGCTGATAGCAGGCTGCCATGCAAGGTGCCTGCTCATCATTTACAAACCAACAGCACTGCCTTTGGGTGCAATCATTCCCAAGGAAACTCTAACGTGTGGACTGGAGTAGGTGGGAATCGAACCACCAATCATCTGATTAGTGGACGACCTGATCTACCTTCTGAGCCACAGCCAGCTGGGTAGTACGAGGGAAAAGTTCCCATTTACCACTGAGCAGACCTTGAGTTCCCCTTTAGATGTATCTGCTGCTTGGTAGTATGTTCCATCAAACTAAGTTGTTTGTGGGTGAGAATTCAGGGAGCGATATTGTTCTTGCTGCTGCACCTACTGCTTGAACAGACCATAGAACTGGAACTTAGTCTTTGCTGGCAGTTGAATTGAGGTATCACATATTTGTCTGCAGCCTCCACAGGACAACAGAGTTAGCAGTGAAATGAACTGGACATTCCAACATGAGCAAAAACTGCAAAATACTCAAAATCCAGATCCATTAAAACCAGGATTATGAGTACTCGTTGGAAAAAAAGCTGTCTCTGCTATTTTTGTGTGTATCCAGCACTACACACAGTAGTAGAGTCACATTCTCTGTCTAACACATGTATAGGAGTGCATCCTAACCCTTCATCCACTGAACAAATGATTGCGGCGCTGGAATCCTTCACTTATAGGAGAAGAGGGGGAGATGGATGAGACAGACGAGCCAAGTAGTCAGGGTGTGTCCAGCAGAGTGCCCGTGGATCACTGCTGGTGCCAGTGGCCTAGACACCAGTACTTTATCATCGCACCACAACGAGTCTGCCGCTGTGCAGAAAATCAAGATCGGAGCCGAAGAGCAGCTACTGTCACGCAGGAAAGGAAAAGGCACTAAATAAAATCTGATAAAACATTGTGTGTACACTCAGTCTTTTAGCCCTCACATAAATAACCCAGTGCACAGTTTGTATTTTACACTGGAGCAACTATATCATGGTTGTCAGAAAGGAGAGCAGCCCCTAAAACACACACAAACACACACACACATATACCCCCATGATTTCACATGTCCCTCTAGTCTACTGTATGTGTCCTTCTCATTTGGTTCAATGCAGCCCTCGCTGTACCTCTCAATTAGAGAGAGCAGCCTCTCTGCAGTTTTATTAATGGTCACAGTGAAAGCATTAATCAGTTGGTATTCTGCTGACAGACAGATGCAGTGATCGGCACTCTGGCAGGCAGCCAGGAGGAGGTCGCCGGGAGGATGCCGCTCAGATAAGACGGTAGAGGAGTGAGGGAGGAGACGGCGGCGACAGAGTAGGAAGGATGCGCACTCGGCTTTATAATTTACTCTCGATGAGGCGACAGTGAGGAATGAGGATAACGCCATGGAGAGAGGAGGAAAACACTGGCTTCAGCTTTGCGGTGATCACTGATATTAATAAGGGGTTTTGTTAAAACAAAGATAGAGGCTTTGGTGAAAAATGAGTCAGCATCCTCGACAAATGCTACACCACAACGAGAGCCACATCCATCACGGATTATCTTGGAAGTTACTGGTTTTCTGTTAACAAATTAGAGGACACACACAAGAAACGACTTCTTATCAAATTAAGTGACAGGACATTTTAGAAGTTCAAGTGCATTTTTTAAACAAATGGTGGTAGTTTCTACTGAGACATACTTTATAATGGCTTTATTACTTGTAACTACTGGTTTTAAGATTGCCTATTTACACCTTCAAGAGACATGGAGTAACATCAGCATTCATTTGAAGTTGGGTTTCTGTCAATCTGTTGAATGTGAATTCAATACTCACTCTCCTTTTAGCTCTGTTTTGTTCTCCGCCAATCCTGAGAGAAATACCTATCTCCCTAACCCTAACCCTCATTTTTCCCACACACTGGTTGATACAAACTAACCATTGTGTCCTGCTAACCAATTATTCTTTGCCCAGCCATCAAATTGACAAATGAAACAGTCAATTATAAGACTCACTTTCCTAGAAACAACTTTTATTTTATACAGTGCTGTCTGGTGGAACTCAAAATACCCCATATTTCTTTTTTGGACATACTAGGTTCTGAAAGCAACGATAACTATCAACATCAAAAGAATGGGTCAAGCCTTGTGTCCTATTTCTGTGGAGCGTGACGACAAAAGTGCACATTTTTTCTCTCTTATCATTGAGGGCCCCTTTCAGCTCAAAGGCCCCTTGGGTTGCCCACATGGTAGATCCAGCCATGGTTGTTTGGAACTGGGCAGACACTGTACAGTAGGTTTACCAAAGCTTGTTGTTTGTTCCTTGGTGCTGCTGGAAATGGCATTGATTGAAAGTGCTGAGACTGATCCAAATGTCTGTAAAGCTGCAGAGTTGGTGACTTGCCTAGATGGCTGCAATTCATTATTTACTTGCCTAAATGATGCAGCAGTTGCCTGTCTGACAGACTGACACAGCGCTCGGCACTGCATTTGGTGCAGAATGCAGCAGCGAGACTTCTGACAAACACTAGACACAAAGAACACACATCTCTCCAGCACTGGCCGAATTACATTAGCCGCCCATTCATTACAAAATTCAATTTAAGATTCTATTGATTACTTTTAAATCCCTGCATGGTCTGACTCCTCTTTATACTTCAGAGCTCTTAACCTCTTATTCTGCTCCCTCAGATCACAGATCCAAATCTTACTGTTACATCATGGCAGTGTGCATTTAAGTGCACATTCAGGTGAAGAAATGGATGTAATGTAACTCTTGTTATCTGCTACATTGTATAATTATGTGAACTGTCTTTGTTATACTATGTGCACAGTGTGATACCTTTCCTTTGTTTATTCCTTGTGTTAGAAAGTGTTCAACTGCCGTTTCGCAGCAGGTGAGGATAAGTTATCAAAGGCGAAGTTGCGTGATTCAGCCTCCAACTTTTTATGCTCAGCAATTAGAGACAGAGGAAGAAAGCCCCAAGAGAAATAACTGATAGAGTTATGAATGAACAAAGGACAACTGTGTACTAATTAAAAGATACCTGTTAGTCTCTAAGGATGACAAAATGCTCTGTGATGTATGAGACCGTGTGTACAAATATGATATGTTAGCTACACAACAGTCACCTTTCAGTCTGACAAGCTTCTGACATCTATTTACAAGTTTGGATTCTGATTACTGCAATAAAAATAAAAGACAGATGGTGTCTTCCCTTGACAAATTGGCAATGAGGATGGGATCCTAAAGATGTCACCCAGTGGTGACTCATCACTCTACACAGGTGATGGTCTGGGACTAAAAAAACAAACTTCTACCTCCCCACTTTGGGAAAACATCATGAAAGAGTGTCAAAAGGTGAGAAGAGGGCTTCCAGGGCATGAACTCAACATCAAGTCACTGACTGGACTTCCGGAGAAACCGGACTGAAAATAATTCAAAGCCCAAGGCTAGACTCAAAGACCACAGGTCAATGCAGAGTTGGAGTTGTTTGTGGACTGATCACCATCCAGAGATCATAACACTGGAGTAAAAAGAGCAGGTTATACTGTAGTAACATCACATGAGACACTGAAAACGGAACTGATGCCCACACACTTCTCTGCCCAAGTAGCAGAGCTAAAAGCAGTCAGAAGCATACAAATGGGCTGAGGCTATAGCCGTAGCGAGCGAGGGGGCAGAAGGGGCAGCTGCCCCAGGCCCATGGTTTTCTCCAGTTACGAAGTGGCCAACCTTGGACCCAATCTGCCTGACTGAACATGCATTTTTTGTTGTTGGTTAAATATTTTGAATAGAGTAATGTCTTCAACAGAGCAAAGAAAAGTTGCCACAGGGTTCTCATGTTAACCAGTGGGGGCACTGTGGTCTGTTTGTATTGTTCTTGATTACCATACCCTTAGTACCCCCTTGTTAGGGCCCCTGCAACTCTGGGTCAGTTTGGCTGCCAAGAGTATTAAAAGCTAGCAGCCTGTGTATCCATGAATTCGTCATGTTGTCAATCAAGGTGATGTGTTTATGCCAACAATTAGTTAGAATAAAGGACAGATGGCTGAGTTTGGTATCTTTGAGTCCTACCACTGGATAATCTCACTAGGGAGGAAAGTCAGGGCTTTGTATTTCCCCTTGCTATGGGGTCACTTTTTTGGCCAATCACATAGATAACATACTCTACACCCTGTCCATGTTCGCTAATGAAACCATTGAAGTATTCCATCTCCTCTCTAGACAGTGACAGATTTGACCACTTAACTCTGCTGAAGCATGAAATGGCACTTGATTACCTTATAGCTAAGATGAGTGGGTGGTGTAAATATTAACATTAAGAGAGAAGCTTGCATGATTTTAATCCTAGACAAAGAAGATAATGTTGCAAGGTGTGATAGACTTGATATTAGAGATGCTTTTGGTCTCTCAATTTCAAAATATAGCTGCATGACAAAATTGGTTTGTGGGGAGCAGTTATGGTTCAGGATCTAATTTGGTCCTGATGGTATTTGGGTATCCTCCTGTGTATCTGTACTTGTACCTTTACATGCATGAAAGCTCTGATGTACAGAGGTGGTGTAGTAGGAGGACAAATCCAACAATATGTTGGCCTGTAATTACTTTGGAGAATAATTTAAAAAAACGAAACAACTAAAAAAGTGGGCATGGGGCTAGGAGAGGAAGAAGGCGATGAGGACAGCAGTGGGTGCAGGGTTGGGGGAGTTGAGTGTAGCTGTTGGAGGCAGGAGGGCAAGAGTTGCTTATTGACACATAACAGTAATGTGAGGAAGACAAACGGCAACATTTAATCGAGCTAGAAGTCAGAGCTGGCAGCCACAAAAAACCTCCTCACATCACATCTCTCCCTGCAGCTCTTAAAACTCTCCAGCTGTCTGCTCCTGAGGTTATCAACTGGTAAAATCTTGTATTAAAATGTTAAATCATGGTGGTTTTGTGGCTGCCAGCAGCTCTTCCTCCCATCGACAGTCACAAATAGATATTTCCTCCAGCAGGGCACGGCTGTAGCTGCTGTTAGCTCCTGTAGGATATAAAGTAGATTAACTGGAGGTTTAAGTTAGGATTAAAAGGTTAAAAAGGGGGGAGTGTATGGACAGCTATACTCATGTAGTCTTCAACTGGTGGTTGGCCACAGGTGTTGATAAATGATCAAAGGTGAAGCCGTGCAATTCAGCCTCCAACTTTTAATTCTCAGCAGATAGAGGCAGAGGAATAAACTCTCCAGGGAAGGAACTGATAGTTATGAATGAACAAAGAACAATTGTGTACTAATTAAAAGAGACCTGTTAGTTTCTAAGAATGACTAAATGCTCTGTAATATTTAAGACTGTGTGTCAATATATGATAGTTGAGCTACACCACAGTCATCTCTCAGCCTTTCAAGCTCTGAGCTCCATTTGCAAACTGATTACTGGAATAAAACTCTCAAAGACGGATGCTCTCCGTGAATTCATCTTTTATTAAAAGGAGTAATTCCCAAGACAATTGACACATTTCACCTGCCGACAAAATTACTGCCATAAACCATTCAAAACAATTCCCAAATGTTCCCAAATGAGGTTTGCATTCAGGTAGTCAGAGGAATAAAAGCTAATGTGTTGCTCAGATTGTAAAGATGAACATTATCTACATCAAACATAAAAACTGTTTTATGTTAATATATTTATCTTTATAGCATTATTGAATGATTTTATTTGGGTTTTTATTCAATAAAGGCTTATAAATGGAAGACAAGTACAGTAGTGTCTTCTTTATATATAACTTTGCACCCTAATATATTAAAAAAAGCAGTGAAATCTCTGAAGATTCTCAGTCATCCAGGTCATGGTTATTCAGTGAAAACAGAGGAGGTCTATGACTCCACTTATCCTCCACTTACAATGCTGTCCTTTCATCCCTTAACCAGTCACAATTGGCCTCATGTGACATCTCCAACCATTGTCGTGTACACTTGGTCCGAGGAGGAACTGTAGCCATAACAACCAGGAACAAATCAAGTGGTATCAATGTCCTTGATGACGACCGAGATTAAAAACCAGTTAGAACTGAAGAAGGCCCTTGGATGAGAGGTGAAAGGTCTTCAAGTATCAACCAAGATGTCCAGTTATCCTCGATTAAACCCTCCTTGGGTTAACACTGAACTGCAGCTGTTTCTGTAGTGTGCAGTGTGCTTTTTGTTGAAGGAAGATGACTTTTCATCAGTAGTAGTTTTTTTTCCCCCAATTCCTGCAATTTTACTGTTACAATAAGAGCAGATAAAAACATTGCAATTTTTGAGAAAAGCCATTGCAAGATCAAACACTTTTGTCCACAGTAATCACAAAAACTCTGGGGCTGTTTTATTGGGTTTATTTTATGAAACACCTTGTAACTCTGGTTCTGAAAGGTACAATAGAAATAACGTGCATTATTATTTTCTCCGGGTTTATTACTAGGAGCAACCTTTGTCACTGTATACTGTACACAGTCATTTGAATCAATGTTAACATCTAAAATTATTGATTAACATTATAACTTCAGATGTGTTTAGGTATTGTAGTGTTAGAATAGCAGATACTTTGCAAAACCGGCACTCCAAAAAGTCGTGTTCTTGTTAATGACTAATTTATCTTTAAACCACTAAAAGGACATGTTCACAGTTTTTCAAATCTGTCTTAAAACAACAGTCTGGAGTCCAAATGAACATTGAAACAGGTTGTTGTAATCATTCCTCCTGTTCATAATGATCATTAGAAGATCCCTTCATAATGCACAATGGAAGTGATGGAGGACTAAATCAATAGTCCTCCTTCTGTGTAAACATGTATTTAAAAAGTTGATCTGAAGCTAATATGAAATTTCAGCGTCCAAATGAGTCAAATCTTCATCTTCTATGTTTCAACATTACAGTGTTTTAGTACCAAAGTCTTTTTGTTACTATACTTCCACCACAGCTCAACAGGGAAACACTAAGAGGGAATTTGATGCTAAAAGATATCAGATATCCGACTGCTGAAGCCCTATCACTTAAATTGAAAGAACATTTGAAGGGGAAACTTCTTTCAGTGAACATCCTTTATTAATTCATAATAAAACAAACTTAAATATGCTTTGTAATGCCAAAGTATAAAGTCTGAGAAACCTCAAACATGACAAGCACCCAGCACGGATCACAGTTGCATAATCTGACCATCTGATGTTTATTCTGTATTGTTGTGTTTACAGAATGAGCCACTGGTTGTTTCTGATGTGTGTTCTGCAGCTTCCCAGGAGGCTTCCAGCAGACAGACATGCCTGCCTTCTCCCACAACAAGAAAGGATGGGCAGATCAACAAGCCTACAGTTGCAGCCAGAAAATGTTCTCATCGTCTGCAGGGATCGAGACTTTGTCACCTCTGCTGTCACAGCTCTCTATCCACGTCAATGGGAAAAACAGGGCCACTGTTTGACATGATTCATCAGCTCAGTATTAATCAACTGGTCAGTTCTTCTACGCACGTATAAGTGCAGTCTGGGCAAAGCATGTCCGGGAGGAATTGGTTGTATTAGAAATTTAATCAAAGGAGTCAGGGTCACCAAAGTACAATCTGTTATAGAACAAAATCAAACTGTCGACTCAGGTATCTCCCTCTCATATCAGATATTAATATCACTGTATAACAAGGACAAGAAAATGTAATAACTGCACAAGCTCCACTCACTCCAACAAACTGTCTGCAAGAATTTATAAGTTACAAGGAAGTTTTAACAGTTTCCTTTCATTTTTCGCTCCACAATCAGGCAGGTGATTGGCAAAGGACAAAAACGCCCAATGTTAAACATATTCCATATGCTGCAAATAGCTTTCTCTGCTTTTTTCTTTTTGCTGAGGGAAGTCAGTGAAAAGGTCTTTCATCCAACTTGGACAGCCTTCTGCAATCAGTTCTATTTAAACCAATTCTTGACCCCTTCACCAATAGATTTTACTACCAGGCTGTTCAGTGTTAGCCTGGCCATGAATCTGTGTATGCTGGAAATCAAGAATAATAGCAATTATCTTTAGAATGTAAGAGTAGTCAATTCCCTTCATTTGATCTGACAGAGGAAAGCAGGATCTTATTATTTCTATAATTTCTATAATTACATAAATAATGTTTAAAATAAAAAAATAATGTTTGACCATCATACTCAAGCCTAGTGTCCTGCTTTGAAAATGGCAGGACCGGATATGCATCAGGAGTACTGCTGAACTTTTTGATTATTAAACATGACCAAAGTGTCAAATAATGAGATAATCATCTGTTCAATGCTACACTTACAAACATTATGGTATTAGTTCCATTGTTTTGGGGGAAGTCATGCTGAGCCGTGACTCGGGTCGAGCTGACATGCTGTGAGAGTTTTTCTATAACACTGCACAGCAAAGTAGAATAAGTAGTTTCCCTGTTGGAGGTATGCTGGTCATCTGAAGCTCTTCATCAAACAGCATCATCAATGTGGCTGTTTCTGTTTGTACTATTCTTCTCTGTATTATTTCTAACTGATCAGCTCAACAAAGAGCTCAGTATCTCCATATGTTGTTGTGTTGAGAGGTTTTAAGCATCGCTAAAAAAGCTCTTCTAATTCAGGGAGGGACGTGTTTCATTCTCAAAGCAGTCATTCAAAGCAGCAAAGCAGGAAATGTTGGGTTTGCATCAGCAGTAACTTAACATCACTCTGATACAGTTGCCCCTGGACAGGCTTCAGGAAATCACAACAGCATGAGCTAATCAGGAGGGGGGGCTTAAAGAGACAGAATCTAAAACTGTCTGCTAGAGATTGAGGATGAACTATTCATTCATTTATTCATCCATTCATTTAAAATATGAAAATAGAAATGAGTATAATAGGTCCCCTGAAGTTGACATGCAGTTACTCATGTCTAAAGGATTGGTAAATGCCAGTAATCAGTCAGAGCCATCCAGTTTGAAGAGCTAAATTAGCTGCCACCTAGCATTATTGTGCATAAGTTATGCATTCTGTAAAACGGTGGACAGAACTACAACTTGCACATGAAAAAAGTATAAAAGTACACCACTGGGTCCTGGTGCCTTGGTGTGGAATGAGGTTGGTATGAGGTGAATATGGAAGAGTCAACAAAATATTTTTGACACTTAGCATGGTTAGCCACGTGATTTGATATTATAACTATAACCACAGAGATCTCCTAACTTTAAGGAAATAGTATTTTTAATCAAACCATGATGCTTCCCTAAACTTAACCAAGTGTTTTTTGTTCTTAAACCTACCCAGACCTTAAAGCGATGGTTCGGTGTAATTTCGACCTAGCGTCATATTGCACCATTACGTCTATCTAAACACCGCCTCAGCCCATTTTTTTCATTTGGTCGCAAATTAGTGTAGTTAGAGCTGTCAGCCAAATTAAATACCGTATGGTCACGTGAGATCCCACACAGAGCACCTTCTTCACGTTCAATGTGCGGGATCTCGCACAACCACACAGTGTTTCAGTGATCGCGTGAGCTTTCAACGATGTTTACAGCTTTAGCAGTAGCAGCAGAGTAAAAGCCATCAGGTAAGTGTTATTTTAATAAACTCCTGGTGTACTTACAAACTTTCCAATGCATGATATATGAGTAAAGATCCTATTTGTACTACTGTAGAAGTTTGATAACAATACAGGCATTACTAGTGGGGTCACTTACAAGATACACTGGTGGTCCCGTTAGCGCTTGTACTGAGCCATTCGGCTGATAGTGCTAACTCCACTAATTTGCGACAAAATGACAAAAAAAATGGGCTGAGGTGGTGCTTAGATAGACGTAATGGTGCATATGACGCTAGGTCAAAATTACGTCGAACCATCGCTTTAACCACATCTATGTCACATCATAAAACGTTAAAAAAGTTATTTTCAACAATGAATTGTAAGAGTTTTGGAAAACACAGTAAAACAATAGCGTTCTTTTTGTCATTTCATTTGTTGGCAAAGTTTCATACAACACAGAGTGAATGTGCGTGGTGAGCAACTTTCACTGGAAGAAACTGACTCCATATTGTAATTTAAGGTTCAGTCTGAGAGTCAGTACAATGGCACAGTGCTGCCCTGCAAAAAGGCAAGCACTGGCTAGCTCAGTTTTAAGTTCATAAAGTAAGGTGAAAGTTTGGACTGGTCTAAGAACAAAATTAAGACTGCCTCAACTCTATAATTCACTTGAACATGTCTTTGTGAAACCAACTTCCTGGAGGTTAAAAGACCACATTGTTGAAGGAGAAGTTGGAATGATCTCCTTGCTTGTAATAGGACAGGATGGGTTAATGGTGCCACGAGTTAACCCCGGCTGACAGAGAGAGATGAGTGGGAGAGACTGAGCTGGCAGTGATGTACGGTCCTCTCCACCTCCTAATAAAGCAGAGAGGGGGAGACCAAATGATGTTAAATCACCTCCAACGCCTCTTTTCCGTGCAGAGCCAAGCCTCCACGCTCGGGCCGTTAAAGTAGCTGCTGTGGAATGAGGGGGGGGGCTGTTTCCAAGAAGCTCATTTAAGGAACATCGGGGCATTATGATAGTTGCGCAGCGCAGAGCTTGAGCGAGCCATTTGCGTTTTATTCAATCTACTTAACCAGCTGACGGAGGTTGTAAAGGTTGGCAGCAGCACTGAGTAGAAGCAATATTGATGACAGCATCGTAAATAAAACTGCTGATGGCACGAAAATATTGATGGGGACACAAAGAGTACCTCTGAATATGAAGCAAGGTAACGTAACCTTGCTGCTCCTCCTGCAGCTACGTCAACAGAGAGTAACGTACCACTTCCCTTTTCACTTTCGCACTAAGACATAAAGTTTACACTCTGCCTATTGAAGCATATATTCCCCCAAGGCTCACTTTAAGCCATCTTACAGTTGGTACTGTTATAGTTTCTTCAATAAACGCTCCTTGACTTATATTCGACCCATTGCCATGAGAGGTCTGTGTTGCGATATGGACACCCAACCCCCCCTCCCCCGCTCTCCTTGTGGCAGGGTTAATGCACCTAACACACACTGAGAGAAGCCATTTGCACTCACATTATTATTGCAGATCTTGGGTGGTAACTAGTTATTCAACGTGAATCATTTATATCTTCCCCCAAGGCTTCGTTTCTACAATACAGTTTGATCGTATGCTTGTGTATGTGCCTGGCTTGCATGGAAATTTAAAAGTGCTTAAACAACAAAAAAGGGAACATGGGTATTAAAGTTTCTACATAAAAATAAAAAAAAGAGAGTGACAAAGTAATTGCAAATAGGTTTCAAGACACGCATTCGCCACACGCTCCGACAGGCTTTTAAGCAATTTCCCTGTCCTTGTGTTTGTTTGATGCCTTTTCCTGCAATGTCACCGAAATGCGAGCACACATACAAGTGCATCGCAGCCTCTGTGTTCCATTAAGTGACAATTTCTTTCAAAGACAGGTTAGAATAAGAAGGTTAGAAAAGTTTTCTATCTTCTTTTCCCTAAAAACTCACACATTACCCCAGCAGACACCAACAGATTAAAGGAACATTTTAATCAGTCTACAGGCATTTTACTTATAGCAGTGTGTTTACATATTAACAGCATTGTGAGTGGTGACCCTTAATGTCCTAATGCTACAAACTACTGCAGAGATAGATGAGGTAATGAATGGACTACTAATTTCTCTACTAATCTCTCTTTCTTTCCAGCTTTGGGGCATTATTACTTCCAGTACTAATTTAGTTCCACCCCACCATCGCCTTTCAAAACCAATAACTCAAATGTTCTGAGCAGTAATCAGTTAGAATGAGTCATGGTGAAAGTCTGTACTGGCGTCACAGTGAAATGTTTTTTTGGTGAAGAGTGCATAAAACCATACCCCCCCCCCCCCTCTCATACATGGGTGCTCCTGTGAGATCAGCGCTTCATGTGGGCGTTGAAGCCAGGAATCCGTAGAATTACAGTCGAGCTGTGCACAGTTTTGCTCTGCATCCCAGTTGTGAAATCAGTCAATCCAGAAAATAGCTGCAAGCTTTTTGGGTTTCGAGCATCGCGGGAAGATTTGGCAACGACTTTCATCTCTTGCTCCCCTGCTCCCGTTCCCCGGTAAAGCTCTCCCTGAGCCTGCGGCGCTCGTGGCGGAGGCAAATCAAGGCTCCACTGTGTTTACCCCCGAACACGACAAACAATTTCACTGTTACAAGGTGTCCCTCCATGTTTATGCTCTGCTGTCGTCGCTTGCTGGTGAAGAGACCAGGAAGTTTACAGGTTTACAGCACCATCACAGGCATAGACTTAACGCTGCGTTGAAGCCACTCCACAGTGCATATAAAGATGTATTGTTTCCTGGCACAATTAATATGCAGATATGTCAGTCTAGGCAAATAATGTGTTGCATGTTGCATCTTCTTTTTCCCTCCACCTCATGCAGAGATGGCTCATGCAAAGACAACAGACTAGTTAAGGAAGAATCAGGCCTGTGCAGAATTGATCACCAGCAATCATCGCACCATGCACACTGGTTAGATTTGTGTCCAATTTGATCCAAACGTGCGTGGGCAACCATAACCTCATGTTACCTCATTGTAAGGCCCTTTTTCTAAGCAGCAGGATTTTTTTTGGTTCAAGTCTTGAATTTGTTTGTCCAAAACCAAGGAACATGTTAAAGCAATGGTTCGGTGTAATTTCAACCTAGCATCATATGCACCATGAGGTCTATCTAATCAGCGCCTCAGCCCTTTTTTTCATTTGGCCGCAATATAGCGGAGTTAGAGCCATCAGCTGAATGGCTTAGTACAGGTGCTAACAGGACCACCAGAGTATCTGGTAAATGACCCCACTAGTAATGCCTGGATTGTTATCAAACTTCTACAGTAGTACACATAAGGTCTTTACTCATAAATCCATGCATTGAAAGGTTTGTAAGTACACCAGGACTTTATTAAAATAACACTTACCTGATGGCTTTTACTCTGTTGCTACTGCTAAAGATGTAAACATCGTTGAAATATCGCGCAATCACTGAAATACCATGTGGTCTCACGAGACACCCGCACAGCACATCCAAAGATCTGTGTGTGATTGGTCGAAATTATGCCGAACCATCGCTTTAATAGTTTTTCTAACGTTAAAGGGTAACTTTGGTATTTTTCAACTTGGACCCTATTTTCCTATCTTTTTATGTCCAAGAGACTAATGGGCGCAACAATTTTGGAAATAGGTAATTGAGCATATTGACTGAGAGCCCTTCAGCCTGCAACTGTGAAAAGGGCTGCAATGTAATCTGACAGGGGAATAGCGCTCCAATGCGCCAATGTCAAAGTACATCCACTAAAAGTGTTTGTTTTTGCCACTGACAGGCTCAGATTATTATAAGTGCCTGACATCATTATGGAAAGACCTATACAGAGAAAAATAAATTACCTTTTACTTGAACTGGCCTGTTATTGTGTCTAGCTCAATGACAAATCTGGTTTTAAAATCTTCTGCAAGTTGAAAGTTGCAGATTAGAGTTACCTAAAGATTTTTAATATTGGTTGAATATTTAGCAGATTATTTAACCGTATTCCTGCAACAACCCAATTCTTGCGAGATTTCAAGTAAGGGGTAAAGAAAAGCATTTTATTTCTATACATTCTATAATGTTGTCAGACACTTATTAGACATTATCAATTTGAGTCTGTCAGTGCCTCAGGGAAACCTATAGAGAACCTGTAAGAAGGCCAACCTTCTCTCTTTCCTTCTCCCCAGGCTACTCTCCCTAAAGTCCTTTGCTTGGTCACTCAAGGAGGGCTTCAACTTGAACCGGCTCACAGATCTCTCAACCCCACCCAAACAGGGGGAAAACCACCACGATACTTCACGGTGAATTTTCATAAGCACTAACCATAGACTGGAGAATGTTACCTGGGAAGGCCTTCATATTATGCCTTTCCCACACGACTCCTGTATAATGGATGAAATCAGTGCAATCGTCTGCTCCACATTAAGTTCACTCTGAAGTTCCCTTTGACTCTGGTGGTCAAGACAAAAGACAGACAGGAGATGTTTGATGAGCCCAAACAAGCACTTTCTTAAATAACTATATACATGAGGCCCTTGAGATACTGCCTTTCTTCCTCTGTTTGGACATACTGATGGACAGTATTGGACATGTGACTTTTCCTTGACTTGTACTGGGTAATTATCGCCATGAAGAGCAATTTATGATGGTGCCCATTTCTGGTTTGTTATGAACAACGATTATTCACGGGCTTCTTCCTTCTACAGAGACCTCAGGTAATAGTCTGATTTATGTTATATAATTATAGGCTAACGCCTGGAGCAGGATAGGCCTATTTGGAAAGACATTAGACTTAATGTTAGTCTATTTCCACATTGTATTGCTTTGTCAATTGGTTTTTAGGGTATTTTACAGTATATGGATAATATGTGGCCCTTCTTTCTTCTTCCTGTACCAGCTGCTAACTTTGTTCTTAATAGTATTAGAAGGTAGAGGATAAGAAGGGATGGGAGAAAGGCCAAGAAAGAAAGAAGGGAAGATAAATAAGGAAGGGGGTGGGAGAGTCCCAGTTTAACGCTGTTAACAGTTTCTCTTTGTGCTTATTTTGTCATGTGGTGGGTTGGATGGCAGTTGTTCTTTTTCCAGCATGTTATGACCAGTATGTATTTTGGTTTGGTTTTAACATCCTTTTGATGTGGAGTTATAGTGGTATGATTATTTCCTTTCATCCTTCATTCATTTTCTTAGGAGTTTCATCGTTGTAATGTTTCTCAACCTATTATTTTTCACCACTACTGTGCTATTATTTAAAGAGGATTACAATTTTATGCTGTATGCTGGCAGTAATAAAAGGTTGTGTCTGATTTTTGTGGAAGGTAAAGGATGTGAATAATCCAGCCAAATAAATCTAAAGTGCAATGTGACACTCCAAGAAACACATCTAGCAGTAGCAGAGGATGAAAAGTTAGGCATTGGTCAGTTGGGGCACACATATTAGAAGCAGATAAGTAGCATTTCTTATAAAAAAGACCTGCATTTTAAATATGTCAATATGTATAAAAGGAGAATAGAGATTATTCAGGGAGATTTAAAGGGGTTCCCCTTGGTTTTGGCAGAATAATTGGGGAGCGATTTTCCTGTCATCTTAGCGGGGACTTAAATTTGGTTATGCACCTTTTGTTCATAAACCATCTTCTCCTCACCTTCACTGTTCCACAAGCATACTCAAGGCTATGTGTGACAACCAATATCTAGCACATCCATAATCCATCAACACTTTATCCAGAATTATTTATTATTTTGATTTTTTTGTTAGAAAATATTGGTATGTTAATATTAAATATTTGTAGTATCCACATTTCGGACCATGTATCTGTCACTCTGATTACTTTATATTTTGCAAAAAGGTACAGGACACTTAGGTGGAGGCTTAATTAAAAGTCTACTCTCCAATGCTAATTTTAGTGTAACCAGATTAATTTATTTAAAGAGACACATTTTCCTTGTGAGTGGCCTGAGAAGCCCTTAAAGCTTTTCTTAGTGGCCATTAGTCAGTACACATCTTTTAGAAAAAAAGGCCAGTGTGACCAGATATGTGGAGCTTGAGGGGCAGATTCAAACAGATGAAAGTATTTTCAAACAGGATATGTCCTCCAACAGACTTATGGTCCTCACCCGCCTGAAGTATGAACTTAATTTTTATACTGACCCAGAGAGCAGAGTTTGCCTTATTTAGAGCAAGACAAAGAAGGAGGCATGATTTTAGCAAGGTACATCAGACAGCAGAAAAATTACACTAACAGTCATACACGAAGTGGCAGTCTACTGTCCCGCTCGACCTTAATTTATGAAATATTTGGAGACTTCTATAAAAAACCCATACAAATCAGACCTGCAGGCAGACCTCTCAGGGGATTTATCACCAGTTTGACCCTCCCCTCTTTGTCTGAAGTACAGCCTGAGCTGCCAGATTTGTCTATTATGAGACCATTAAAATTAGCTAAGTGGGCGTGCTCCAGGCCTAGATGGCCAGGTTTTATAAGACCTACGTTGATGAAATCTCTCCAGTGTAAGTATGTACCAGAAAACAATAGAGAAGGGTACCTGGGTACCTTACCACCCACTATGCATGAGGTTCTATTTTCTCTTATTCTAAAAAAGGATAAACTGGCTTCTGATTGCAATAGTTATAGACCCATTTCCCTTCTAGAACAAGACCAAAATATGTTTTAAAAAATCTTGGCTAATGGACTTGATAAAATTACAAGTATAATACACCCTGATCAAGTTGGTTTTATTCACACAAGAAGCTTTGCAGACAATATCAAATGCTTTCTCTTAATTATGTGGTTCACTCAGAGTGAGAACTGTCCTTTGGCAGCAGTCTCATTAAATGCAGAGAAGTCTTTGATGAAGTCAAGTTGCACTAGTTATTCCTCACTTTTGAATAATATGGATTTAGCCCAAAATTCATGGGCTTGATCTGCCTTCTATATGCTAACCCCAATTCTTACTAACTGGATCATCTCTCATAATTTTAATTTATGAGAGGTACTGCATAGGGAGATCCTCTATCCCCCCTCTTTTTTGTTTTGGCCCTTGAACTTCTAGCCACTGCCATTCATCAGGCACATCATTTTCCAGGAACACAAATAGGAGCGACAGCTCATAAAACCGTTCTATACGCAGATGATACTCTGATTTTTGTCTTGCAACCTGAAAGGTCTTTGATATTATAAACTCATTCTCAAGACTTTAAGTATATACAGTATACTGGACAAAGTCTAAAGCTCTCCCATGACAACTTACTGCCCTAGAACACTATTTCAGGTGGGTACGTTTCAATGGGCCCCATATTAAAGATCTAATTAGTGTGAAGGTAAAACCCATTATTACTATCTCTATGGGGGGAAAGGCCAATATTCTCAAGATGAATTGGGCCACTAAATTTAATCATCTCCTACTAGCCTTCCCAGTTGAGATCCCACTGAAATACTGGTTATCTATTTTTATGGAGCAACAAATACCCTAGACTTGGTTTGAGCTACAGAGGCCAGTGGATCAGGGTGGATTAGGCATTCCAAATGTATTGACACTCCTTGTCCACCAGTCCCTACCCTCTGAATGAGCCCCACCCCAGTTCCAAATAGAGCGCTATCTCTGTAACTGTCTCCCTCTACTATACTTTGAATCAGATAACATATCTTTAAATCAGATACGTATTATTGACAATTTTAGGGCCTAGGGACCCCAATCTGTTAATAGAATTTGACCTCCTTAAAGCAATATTAACCACCTTTGGAGCAGAACATGAGGCATCAAATTCAAAAATAGATCTGGGAGTTTGAAAGAGTATATTGGACACTGACAGGATTGCATCGAGTTCAAGTTAGAGATAACCCAATTTGCTGGAGATGACCATGGTACAGTTATTCATTTCCTATGGGAATGCCCCAAAGAATGGACTTTATGCTATTCATTAGAGGAAGATCAAAGGGCAAAATATTCCTCCTACACCTAGTCTATATAATTTGGGGGATCCATCACCATTTAGCAACCTCCCTACATCTTTAGTGGACTGGACATATACAGTGATTATGTTGGGTAGGAAGATCAAGATGGATGAATGCAAACAGAGTTGGGGTGTGATTAACATCAACACATAACATTAACATCATACAACTTCAGTCAGGATCACAAGATAAAAACAGCACAAGTACAAAAATGTTTGATGCAGTGCTTTGGTAAACTTGACTTTGTTTTCTCACAGAGTATTCACTGGATATTGCCAATTGTGAATATAGAACAACAGAGAACAGCGACTGTGCATTGAGTCACATACTGTAACTGACTCCAGCACACTAATGATCCTTGGGTTCCCTTTAAGAGCAGTTTGGGGAATCTGCAGTCTTTCTCTGTTTCCTCTAGCCATAGGGCCCCAATTTCAAAAATACTTACACAGTGCTATTACAAAGGTGACCATGTTTTAACAAATCATAATATTCACAGTGGTGAATTATCCCTTTAAGATAAAATAGGCTGTATATTTATTTATCGCCTGCAGGGGAAATTTAATTTGATGAGGCAACACAAGGGAATGTAGTTAACATCAAAGAAAGACATTTCCATAAATTCCTATACAGCTAACATTTACTGTGTTATGTGTGACTCCAGTGAAAATTAAGCATGTACTGTATGTTGCATTCAAATGTTTTACATTGTTGTCACGAACACTTATAAAATTGCATTAGATATGTTGATCGTGTGTTACATAAATGAATATGGCATTTTACAGCCATGTGAGAAATAAGTGTAGGATATAGGCTTGTACCTATACAAGAATGCTGACAGAATATGAGGACTGTGATGTCCAACGCTTTTCTTTTTTCAAATTAAATTGATTATGATCTGAACATTGAAATCATTTAAGTTGTATTGTTTTCATGTAAAGAACCAGTAGATGTTCAACATAAAAAGACAGAACTGGACTCCTAACAAGACTTCTCATTTGTATAGTGAACATTGGTTCATCACCTCAGCAAATAATCAAGCAACTAACTGGTTTAATCTGAGTCAGTACTGACCATAATACATTAATATACATTACACACATTACTTAATTACATACATATATTAGAAAATGCTTGATTAGGGAACACCTTGCTGTCACTGTTAAGGTGGAATTACTGACACACCAGTTTACATTTAATATAAATATCCTTTATCATAGAGTGAGAATAGTTTCATTTTCTCCACATACTGCCTGTGAAAAGTATGGGAGGGAAATGATTCAAGCCAAGCGAGAACATGATTCTAGAGCATGATTCTACAGTGGCAATAAGCTTTGAGAACAGTTCATTATTTTATTAGCAACAATAATTGTAATGTGGATGGACAGCGTACTGTACATTCATACTCCAATTGTCTTGGTAGTACACTGTTAAAATTAAAACCACATTCAAATACAAAGTTGAATATTGACACTTAAACACTATGAATGACAGCCACTTACTCTGCAATAATATCATACTTTTTATGTTTCTTGTATTTTTTTAAGAAGAATTCCACTGTGCCTACCATTTTTCTCTCTCTATAAGGCAAAATAACAGCCAACAGGACAAAGTTTGGAATGTACAGCACAGTATACCGGTTCTTCAATGTTGTATTTGTAGTATTTTCTGTCTTTTTTTCCCCTTATATGATGCGTCAATGCTTTTTAGATTCTTATGTTTGTCCTGTGCCATATGTTCCCACTCCAAGCTTGCACTTTGGGCTTTTAATCATAACTAGGCCATGCTGAATCTTTTCTACCAGTGTTTTTAACCATCATCTTCCTCTTATGTAGGAAGCTTGGGAAAAAAGTTACCACATATTGGCCAATATGATGTGAACTCAACAGTAAAGTGGTTGAAGGCATCACTTGTTTCACAACGTATTAAAATGTTGCCAAATTATGACGCTGGGTTCTTAACAATATAATCACTGTTACAATTGTTAGGGGGGGGTGAAAGATTTGACTTTAAATTGTTTAACTGTAGCAGTTACTATATTGGTTATATAAAAATGGATCAGACTAAATATACTTTAGCGTAAAGGTACATTCTTAAAAGCTTTCATTCATCAGTTTCCTGTGTTAATTAGAAATATAGTGTTGATCTAAACCTTAAACAAAATATAGCATTGCAGAACATTCATTGAGAAACTATACTTTATGAAAAACAAAGAATTAGTCCTTGGAGGCAACAAATATGAAGGTCTTGTGGGTATTGTACAGGCATTGTGATCCTTTATATAGTAAGACCAAAAAAAAGCCTATGCACAGTCAGCTGATTGAATGAACCTATTTTCACAGGTGCATTCAATCAGCTGATTCTTTTTTTTCTCTGTATATAAGCTTCATAATAACTATGCCTGGGTATTTGCCTGAGGAACACCTTCTCACAGTTTGCAATGCTACAAATGAGTGATACCCTACTAGGGGGCTTTAACACTATTCAATGTGCAGGTAATTCTTTGTTTTTCACTGTAAGCCCTTTCATCCGGTGCCTGACCCACGGGTTTGTTTGGATGTGTCACATTCTTCTGTGTTTAAAATAGACTTCTATCAGAGCAGCAAACAAAAGGCACTCACCAAAAACCTTCTCAGGCTCTGCTGCTGGGTGTAAGACTCTTTAGTTATCTTCAAGTAGAATTTGAAAATACTCCCGCACACACAGGAATAGACTGCGTAATTATTAGTCAGTGTTTCGGTTTCTGACCTTTCTCAAGACATTTCGAGACAATGTCTTGAGAAAGGTCAGAAGACTGAGATGTTATGTGGGAGTATTTTCCCTTTCTCCTAGACTTCTACCCCTTGGCAAAAGAATTGAGCATTACTGCTTAATGTTGTATCTGTATTGTATGATTTGCTGGTCCTTTTAACTGGACAATATCTAAAAATATACATGTAAAAGTAAACATTTAGTCAAATAATCTACTAAACATGAGCTTGGTGCAGGTCCTCCTTCATCACCAAACTGACACTGCTGACCTCACCCATGTCGTTACAGCCAAAGTGGATGATGACATCTTATCCTCACAGGGAGTGGGAAATGAAGGGGAGAAGGCCTTTCCATCGAATTCCACTGACAGTCCAGACACAAATGTCCACATATAGCTGTCACCAATGATCCAAACTGACTATGGGAGGAAAATAAATGAATTGTGACGGCCCTGGGCCTCCATAGTAAAGGGGATAGTCTGCCTTGCTTCCTGTTCTCCTGTTTTTCTCTCTTCCTTAGATGGTCTGGTCCCTCCCTCCTCGTCAAGGATTGAGATCACCTGTAGGAGCCTTATTTAAGCCCAGGAAAACAAAGATGGCTCTCTCTCACACTCTGGCCCTCCTGGAAGGCTGGTGCCTTTCAGGCACTTCATTTTTGGTTTTGATTTTGATTGTAGCTTTGGTTCGTGTTAGTTTAACTTTAAACTCTTGGTTGATTATGTTTGTTACTTTAAATAAATTACTTTATTAATTTTGAACTCTCGCCGTGTGGTTCTCCCTGTTTGTTGTGCTCTCCAACGAGCTGGGCATAAAAGAATGTATTAACATTAACATATCAAAAGTATAATCAAGTGACATCATAAAGTATTCCTAATTATAGTTACATGAAAATCTAAACTCAGGTTAATTGATTTGCTAGCTGGCCAAATTTCTGCAGGTATCGACGAAATCTAGTGTTGCATATTACGGTACCACAACTTTATATTTTAACACCTTTTGAAGCACTTTTACACTTGAGTGGTATAATCTCAATAAGAGATCAATTATTATTTCCACTTTTGTTGTACAGTTTCAGGTTAAACCAATTTACTTGGTTGGCAGGCACCAACTGGGAGCAACCAAGACCACAGCCAGATAGCCAGATATAATCTTGCTTCTCAGCCTTAGCCTTTCTTAACCCTTGTCTAGCCTGATAGCTTCAAGCTAGGTGGGCAAGTCGCAACCAGGCTTCATTCAGTCCACCTCAGCTCCACCAACTCTTTTCCCAGTTTTGGACTAGCCACGAGTTAGGTGATGTCAGGCACTGCCAAGATGGCAGCGTCCAGAGCCACCCCGAAAGATCCTTAAAACTGCTCTTCCAGAACCCAATGACACACACGCACACACAATTATTGATGCTTTAAGGCCATATGGACTTCCACATAGGTTCTTTATCTGTGGTGGTTTTGGGGGGATATATAGTCCCACACAGGGCCGGCCCGTGGCATAGGCGGTATAGGCAAATGCTAAGGGCGCCGTCCATCCAGGGGGCGCCACAAATGGGGGAAGAAAAAAAAAAAAATGTAACTTCCACTATTCTTAAAACTACTTGGTATCATGTCTTAATATGAAGATAATAAGCCCACATTAATTTAACTGCATAGCAAAGCCTGTTAAATAGGAATACTAATAATAATGATGACACGTTACTTTCCTAAGACGCCCCCCCCCCCCCCCCCACTAATTAGACTGTACCTGCTACCTGGGGGAGGATGGTCGTTTTTTAACGTGACCCCAAGGCAAGCTCGACAACAACATGTCAAAATGTCCCAAACTGTCTGGTGCCCAGGGGAGGAAAAAAAGAAAAGAAGAGGAGGAAAAACGAGACAAAGACAGAGGTAACGTTACAATAAAGATGATGTCATGACATTATTTGTCTGTTGCAGAACGACGATAACGTCGTTAACCATTAGCATAACATGGTTTGTTGTTAAACTGTTAGTTTTAACGCCAGTTAATGTTATGGAAGAGCCTAAGTTGGAAAATAGTAATGTAACTACTCCCACCTTACTTCCCAGCAAGCACATTTTGGTTGAAAAGACGTTGAAAATTGGTTGAAAAGTGAACGTTTTTTTACCGGCTATATGGAGACGTTTATTCAACTTTCACATAGAAAACATATTCACCGGGAATTGCTGTATAGAAAAGTCCCAGCTTATTTAGTGTGCAGACATAGCCTATATAGTTCCATATTTATGATATTTTATTCAACATTAAATGCTTTGAAATTACGTTTTGTTTAGACGTCATTTCACCTCCTCTCATTTAAAAAACGTCAAAATAATCAATAGAGCTACAACTGAGGTAATTATCAACCGACATCAAACTAATGTGTGTTTTGTGACACGTTGATGTTGTAACCGTTTTTAGACGGTTGAAAAGACGTTCAGACCTCATATCAACCTGTTTTTAACCGGAAATCAAACGTTGAAATTAGGGTTTGTGCTCGCTGGGTTTCCTCAGGGAAATGTGTAAATATTAGATCTAATCAGCATTTTTATTAACATCTGGTTAGCTAAGGTTTTCTTAGCTTGTAATAGTCAATCAAAATGCTATTCCTTTTCCACCCTTTTATTATAGTTGTAAGCCTAGTTGTATGTTGTGTTACAGTTCATATTGTCTAAAGTGTGTTTATAGTGTTAAACTTTACATCAGTGTTAAAGTGCACATCATTCATGTTATAGCTAGCATAATTTAGCATTCCCACATTCTATATTATACTGCAGTTTACTACTTCTTTGCATTCTGCTAATCAGCATTTTGTTGTAATGACAATAACATTGAATCTTATATAGTTTGCATATCAGAAAAAGTACATTGTATATTATACATGTACAGTATAGTCTAACATCATGCATGTGTCTCTTAGATTTTTCATTTATAGTATTTCATTTCATTTTATTCTTGAAATCATATTAGCCTATGTATCATATCATATTTATTATTAGACTGGTGTCACATACTCCTCTTCTCTCTTCAGATGCGCTGTTGAGGTTTCTCAGTCCCACTCCTGCAAATCTTGGGCCACCTACAGCATCAAGCGCTCCTCCTGTTGCCTCCACCTCAGCAGCACCACCCAGAAGTGATGCAGCAGCATGTCACTTGTTTACACTTTTTATTTTGTGGGTATTTAAATCTTATACTTTATGTAAGCTATTTATATTATATTTCATATATTCATATCATATTTTTTTGTATTTCTTTCTAATTTGTTCTAAGTATTTTGATTGGGCAATTTCTTTCTTTAAATAAAAGAATGTCCAAGATAAAGCTATTCAGTTTCTTGTGAGTATGTACACCAGCAGTGGAATTTACTTCGATGCAAGGGGGGCGCCACCTAAAATCTTGCCTAGGGCGCCACATTGGTTAGGGCCAGGTCTGGTCCCACAAGTCATGTTTGCTGATCTCTCTTCCACATGAGATGTGGAAATGCACGGCTCAAGGCAAGTGGTGGGGGCTGTGTTGTTGTTACGTACTTTATTATTTTTTAGTTATCATAGTATTATATATATATATATTACTATAACAAATACTACTCTTGTTATTTAAAAATAAAGTTAATAAAAAAATAAATTAAAAAAAGGAAACGGATGTTTATCATTGACAAGTGCAACTCCTTGCATAATGGCGGCAGCAGCAAACTTGGTCAGTAAAAAGGGTGCTACTTCGCCCATCTGGCAGTACTTTGGGTTTTGTCCAAATGAGAGAGGAGAACCAAGAGACACGTCTGAAGTGGTATGCAAGATTTGCAGTAATGTTATCCGGGCAAAAGATGAACGACAAATCTTCATGATCTTTTGCGTGTACATCATCCCGTCCAGTATGCTACATTGCCATCACGAGCAGCAGCTGGCCCTAGCAAGACGGCTAACCTTAGCTACCAACCAACGATATCTGGGGCTTTTGCTAAAAGTACCAAGTACAAGCGTGACAGCGACAGATGGAAACAGTGCACTGATGCTGTAACTCACTACCTGGCAAAAGAAATTGTTTCTTTTAACACAGTGGAACAGAGCACATTTAAGGCCATGCTGCAGACATTTGATAAGCAGTACGAGCTGCCAGGTCGCAAATATTTCTCAAACGCCGCAGTCCCGAAGTTATACAATGACCTCAGGGAGAACATTTCACCAGTGCTGCAGGATGTGGACTATTTGGCCTTGACAACTGACATGTGGTCCAGCTGCAACATGATGCCGTATATGTCAGTGACGGCACATTTTGTCAGCAAAGACTGGAAACTGGAAACAAAATGTTTGCAAACAAGCTTCATGATGGAAAGCCACATAGCCAACAACCTAGGGGAGGCACTGCAGGGGACCTTACACAATTGGATGGTCGAAGAATCAAAAATCACCTGTGTAACAACTGATAACGGGGCCAATATTGTGGCAGCAATCAGACAGTTACAATGGCCATGGCTAAGTTGTTTTGGACATAACCTGAACATTGCCATAAACAACGCAGTTCAACAGCAGAGGGCCAGCACTGATCGGGCGTTCGGGGTTTGCCGGGCAATCAACACAGCTTTTTCCCACAGCTGGTTAAGAAGACGTGAGCTGCTCAAAGCACCCCGGCAGCAGAAGCAACACGCGTAAGTCCGACACCCGGTCCTGCACAAGTGAGAGAGGAAGAGGAATCCGGTGCTGGCACCGCGCCCATGAAGAAGAAAAGCTCGCTCTGCAGCCTTCTTGGGAAAAGATCAGCCACAGCAACCACTCTCACACTAGATCAGAAAGCCACAGCAGAGATGTCAATGTACCTGCAGGACATGGCTATTGATGGAGAAGAAAACCCTCTAACTTGGTGGAAAACTAACCAGGAACGGTTTCCGCTCATGGCCAGGCTTGCACGTAAATATTTATGTATTTGTGCTACCAGCGCTCCATCTGAACATGTTTTCAGCACCGCCGGTAGTGTTGCTATCCCAATCCGCAGTCTGTTGAAGCCAGAAAAGGTGAACATGTTGGTGTTTCTGGCCAGAAACCTTGACATTTAAATTTGTTTGATTTCTGGACACTGTCGTTTTGCATTTGCACTTTTGTACAGCAAAATATCTAGTTTATCCAGGGCATGCCCATGTAAATAGTTTTTAACTTTGTTCCTTATTATTGGTTTAAAATAATTACATAATTAGCTTTGCATTTCTTTTGCACGTTTTATTTAACTACATTGTAACTTTGTTTTGATTAATCTAACTCTTTGAATGTTTTTGCCAATAAAGTGTGCTCTTGTACTGAGTTACCTCTAGTCATTCTAAATGATTATATTTTTCGTGGACATGAAATATAAAGATTATAAATGATTTAAGATAGGCGTAGCACTTTGCTTCATGTTTGATACACGTTGTTGTCCGACTCATTCATAGGAGAGAACGGGAGAGTTCGCTCAGTAGGTTTTAATTCAAAGTTTTCCAATACAAGATGTACGATGACAGGTGCGAACGAGGTAGATTACTCCAGTAAAAGTAAGACTTAGTTTAATGACTTAGAAGTCGCCAAATGACTTACTTTAACGAATTTCGTTAGTTTATATAATGCAGATTTGTAAAATATTACTTTTATGAGGGTCACAGTCACGGACAATAAAGTTAGTATTTCATAATTGTGGTAGCAGCGGTGCAGCAGATGTAATGAAGTCCACGCAGTACACTGGACGCAAACTACTATTAAGCCTATAGCCTATTCATTATAATGTCCATGGACATAGATTGAGTGTATGCAATCGCAGATGGACGAACCCTAGTGGTCCAATCACAACACTTCTAGTGCTGTGTCTCCCTACACGCAGTTACATTTTGGAGAGCTGCACATAAGCTCTGCCAGTATAAATTCAACGTAACTATTGTGCTACTATTTGGGAAATCGTAGGATATGTGCAGAATTACAATCTGCATGTCAATATAAGTGGAATTCCTTTTTAAACTCTTATAGGATCTCTCTTAACAAGGCATCCTCAGAAATGCAGAGGTTGCATTGTCCAACACTGATATCTGATGTCAGCTCCTTGATTTTCTGTCATCTCAAATGTGATTTATTGTTTATGAAGCACATTCAATATTTGGAGGGTTTAACCAGTGTTAAAGATGTCTGTTGTGTGTTTTCTTTTCTAAAGCATGGGACCAACATTCCCTCCGTTTGGAACAGTTAGTGTGCATTGGCCATCTAACCAGCTAAGTACGCCAGTTTGTCATTGTTGCCAGAGGTGAGAAGGTCTCCATTCCACTGATGATAGCTTCACTTGTGCCTTGGATAAGCTGTTCCAAATTTGACTGTGTTCACAAAGTCTCTTGTCCAATTTAGCTTTATGTTTCTCACATATACAGTATCTATGACTGCAGCAGTGTCAAAGACCGTGAGACAATCCAAAGTGTTGGAGCACATTGGCAAGCTTCAAGTTCTGGCCTAAATCAACTCAGCATGTATCACTGACCTACATGTAAAGAGACAGTTCCTGATACGATCAAGAGTTAAAATAGCTGCTGGAATCTGTATTCCTACTCGAGGCATCTTTCAAGAGAATATTCATCTGGGGACTCAAGCAATTAGTCAAACCAGGCTGTAGATGACATTACAACCACCATCAGATGAGGATATTGATGTAGAGACTGACTTGTCTTGTATTTAAACCCAAAGGCCTTGCACTGTGCTTCAAATGCAACTGTAAGAGATGTACAAAGAAGTGTAACTTACACTAAAGAACTATTGGACAGGACAGTAGATGGCCTTCAAGCGTCTTTCTAAGCACCACAAGACAATGAGGATGTTGTCTGATTAATGAAAAACTTTGAGGTTGTTTTCGAAATGTATTTGATCATTTGAACAACCCCCTTCAGAATGACTAAATATTTTGAAGATAAATATTCTCTTGTAACGCCAATGGCCATATAGCTGACACCACAAGAAGAAGCGGATTAGTCAGTCACTAACAGCTAATACATTTCAGTATATTTCCATACTTCAGACACTGATATTCTGTTATGAGAAAATGCAAATCTTGTATTAGCAATCTCACAAGAGTACAGATGAAAAGATGCGTGGGTACTGTGACTCTGCTGACTTTGCCAAGCACGACTTGTACAAAATACATTGGAATACCCTACAGGATCACCTATACTTTGATGATCTGGAAACCATAAATTCTCAGGGGTCGAGAACAGAGTTTTATAAAAATCAAAACTGTGTATTTCTCCTTAAGAAACCTACAATTCAGTCTTGGCAAATATCCATCTCTGCCTTCTGTTCAATTCCATTGACAGAGAAACATATGGTTTTGTTTTGTTTTTTGTTTTTCATCATGTACTTGAAGGAGTTGCACCTTTTTAAAAAGGTAAAACTACTACTTCCACACTACATTTATAAAGAAAAATTGTGCCATCCTCAATTTGACGACATCTGAGACTGCTATTAGACAGACTGCAGCACTCATACAAACCTTTCCCTCCTGGAGAGTTGGTGAATCCAGGGAGACTACACTGGCAATTATTTCTATTGCTACGTGAAATATACAGCACCATTTTTGCACCTGTTACAACCTCAGGACTTGCTGTGTATTTGAGACACCTCATTACAGACCATTATAGACTGTTCAAAGGACTCTATCCAAAGAACAACTTCATCCCTAAACACCATTTTATTAGACATCATCCTAGGATAAATTGACTCAAACAAGTCATGCTACAACTTTTTTCAGCTTGATACAAAAGGATAACTTATTGAACTTATTTTTCATCTCATATTCCAATAGTTCCTCTGATCTGACATCATTTAGTCTGATTTAAGGGTTTTTAGATACACAGAGTTTGATACATTGATAAAATGCACTGCTTGAACCAGAATATACTAGGAACTGATCAAACAACCAAAGCCAGCAGTGGTTCATTTTCAGGTTAACTGATCAGCAAACAGTGTACTGATGGCTGTGCATGCAGAATCTATGGATCACCTGCCTGTGAATATGCACACCGCTCTGCGTCACAGATAATGTAGTCTGGATGCTAGAAGCTGACGTTCAGCTACATGAGGTGGCTTTTGACAGCAGTAGCTTGTCTATGTGCTGGTTACAGTTACTATCACAAGGCTGGTCAGCGCCCTAATGTAAGAAACCCTTAAACACACACACACACACACACACACCTTGCACCATCCAGAACTACCTGTACTTACATCTTACTGGCATGTAGATAAATCTGTTTGTTGCTTGAGTTTGAGAGTGTTACCACCTGCTGTGCTGGTGGTTACACTTCTGTTTATCTTACACCATGCAGATTACACATACATTTGAACACTGCTAGAAATGGTAGATTACATATAAATAACACAACTGTGACACACAAGTCCAGTTGTTAAAGTTGATTAAGATATGTGTATTACCTCTCCACCTGTTCTCCCTCCACTTGTCCATGCCAGTGTCAAAGTTGCATACTGAAACCGAAAGTAGAGTCAAAGTTGATTTGGAGGGGTGGCAAAGGGCTGAATCAAGTGTGGTAGAAGTAGGAAGGGTTGGAGGGCATTGTTTTGACAGAAGAGGATAGACGTTTAAAGTGCCCAAATGATTAAATTCATGATTATATATATCTTTACATGAACAACCTACTGCATGTTTCACAAAAAAATATCTATCATGTCAGTTATTTCCAATACTGTGCAGCCTTACATTATCCCACTGCTGTCTAAATTATGGTGAATAATGCACAAATATAGCAAGCACGAATATCAAAGACATTGGTCTACAAAAACGAGGTTCAGTGAATGCATTATTGAAAGTTTGGTCAACCACTGCATAACAAAATGTGTGTTCCAAATGCATTTCTGCTTATTCTCAATTCTGTAGACAAAGGTGAATAATTTATTGATAACCTCAGATCAACCCTTGCAGGGGATATTTCAGAAAATAATGTGTTTTTTCCAGGCGGGGAGTTCCAGTCCTCTGAAATGAGGCCAACGCGAAGTAACTTAGAACTGCATTCTAGCAAAAGGCCACAAGGGGGCAACCATTTTGGTGTCAAAAGGACTTCCATCTCAATACAAGTCAATGTAGAATTCACCAACTTCTCACTTGATTTCTAACCTCAGTAAACGTTTTCAAAATGTGTTTATGGTCTCAATCGCTAGTTTAAAGCCTTCTTCAATGCAGTATGATGTTCATTTGGGACATTTTGGCCTCCCTGATTTTATATGTGACGATAAAGCAGGGTATGCATTAGGGCGTGGCTACGTTGTGATTGGCAGGTTGATTGCACAATGTCCTGGAGCACCAGCCCTCCCAACCATAGCAACCTCCCCCGCTCCGCCCATGGCCCCGCCTCATGGCCATATAAGTAGAATCCGTGTTTTTATTTTTCCCAGCATGCACCTGAAATTTTCAAGATGGTGCTGCCCAGATTCGAAACTATTGTCTTCCGAGCAGCAGTCCACAAACCAATGGGTGACGTCAAGGATGTTACGTCCATTTCTTCCATACAGTCTATGGTTTTCTCTCATACTGGGACATTGTGTGAACAGACATACAGAACAGGGACTGTTGTTATGATAGCAGGAAATACTAAAGAAGAACCAGTCTTAGTAGTAATAGTTGTGTGTAGTTCATTTTCTCCCACAGCAAGGATTACAGATCTGGTCGGTTTAGCTAAAAAGTTATATAATCTATTATCAGGACTATCTGGAAAGTGACACGTTAAGATATATAACAGCCCTCCAGGACATACACTGATCTCATTTGGACCACTTTAGAAAGTACAGCATGTTAAGTTGTTAAAAGACATAGGAAGTGTAAAGTATATTGTACAACGTATTGATTAAACTTTACTGATTGGCTAACAAATGTCTGTATATCCAATATACATGAATGTGACATGAGAGATTCAATGAAAAATAAATATTCTGGATGTTTTTGTTCTCTCCGTCTCTCTCTCGCCTTCTTTCTCTCTCCCCAACCGGTCAAAACTTTCTTCTGACTTTTTCTCTATAGCACCACCATGAGATTAACATTTGCTTCTACAACTATTGTATGGATGGTCATATTTTGGTACAAACAGGAACATTGACGTCTTTCTCAGGGCGGATTGTAATAACTGTGGTAATCTATTGACTTTTCATCTAATATCGAAATCAGGTCCAAATTTGACTTTGTTCATTACTTTGGTTTATGTCCAAATAATCCTCAGCATCAGCTGTACACTGTAATTATATAATAGTTGTATTTCAAGGCTACTTAGCAAAGTAATTTCATGGAACAGCTGGATACTGTAGTTTTTGGAGAACATTAACACATGTAAATACATAGGCTGGTGCAATTTTGGGGGGGACACTTCTGAAATGCATAATAGATATTTGGTGCTTTGGTGAGTATTAGCAGCAGGACTGTGTATGCGTGATTGACTCAAATAACAGTCCTTAATTCTTTGTAATGAAGCACCATGTCATGCAGTGCAGTGTGACTCATTGATTTTCTTTTTAATAGTTTTTAGACAAACTTTTAGCTCTGTGGCACTGAGAGCTATAACCTTGTCTGGCTACATAGACTATGTGTTATATGTACGATCAGTTCTGTTTTAATGGGATTTGTTGACCTTAAGAGAAATAGGTGAAGTCTTATGTGTGATTGTTTTCTACTCCAAACACACAGCTTCTTTAATGCAGCATTAAACCAATAAATGATGATGACTTCAGGCAGTAAATATTCAACCAAGAGCTGTCCAGCACAACCCAGCATAACTTTCACATAGTTTTAAGTTTTATCACTGCTCTTTAAATGACTTACAATATATGTGAAATAACATGGAAATAGCTTTTACTAAGTGTCTGTAGTGACACTGAAGGTGGGAATGGCATATCTGTGTTCTTTAGGCTGGTCTTAGAAGATGATGTGTCACAGTTAATTAATTCCTCCCCTCAGAGAGACACTTTATATCCAGAGACTTGGGTCAAACATGTGATTCTGTTAAAGTCATTCTCTGTTAAGGACTTTTTTTGTTAGCTTGTCTAGGACAGTGAGGATCCAGAGCTCAAAGAGTTTTACAAAGACTTGGATTCTATTCAGATAGAAAGTTAATTGAGCCAACTGTTCCCTCTGAGCCCTCATGGCGCTCCAGTGTGTCTCCACAGGCTATGCTACGGAGCCGTCTAAATGGACAAGAAAGGAAACATCGCTCACCAGTGTGCCCTAAAACAAAAGCCCCTTCACCCACCTTTTGATGAGGAGGAAGAGGAGGTGAAACAAATGATGTTTTAAAAGGGTGAAACAGCTGTATATCATGACAGAGGAGCCCACAGGAGTCTGCAGACAGCTCAGACTCCTTTTTAAAAGCCCATCGACATTAGCTGAGGATGGCGTCTGTAGAGGAGCTGAGCTGTGATTTAAATAGGCAGCCTGCTGGATCAAAGCCTGTCTTGCTGTTCTTCTGGCTACAGCCTTTCCGCTTGCATGGTTATCATAATTGCTCTTGCTCAGAGGACATGCTGCTTCCGTCAGGGCCATGTCCTCCTGCATTAGAGCTGAGGCGCCTCAGTCAAGCAGAACCTGAACCTGCCTTTGCAGGTAGACGCTTTTTTTTCCCTTTCTTTTTGCTCTCCTCAGAACATCTCAGGAAGTTTGACACATGTAGTTTTTAAGAATAATATAAAGGTGCTTCATCAGTGGCAGCATCAAAGCTTATCAGTCTTTTGAATATGAAATAGCTCTGTAGGCTTAAATGTGGTTTCTGAATGGATGGAGAACAGATCCTGTGGTCAGCTTGAATCACATAAGTGATGGCAGAGAGAAACATCAAAACATTCAGAGAAACTTATACGCCATCCAGAAATGAACTGATTATCTATTGAGGAACTATAGGAACCAAGCAGCGTTGAGAAGGTTACTTTGGAAATGTAATAGATTACAGATTACTAGTTACTATATTTTAAATGTAATAAGTAATGCAACTATTTCAATGACTTCATCAAAGTAATGTAACTTGTTACATTAGATGACTTTACTAATGTTCTAACCAATGTTTCCAGCTGTTAGGGGAAGTGTTCCCATTAAGAACCAAAATCTAAGTTCAGCTGTTTTTCATGGATACTGACATGATTTATAAGAGAGATCATTTGTATAAAGAAGATTTATCTCTCATTAGAAAATGTATTCATTAGTTCATGTAGATTTTAGAATATAAAATAAAGATATTTGATGAATAAAGTCAAAAATCTGGCATCAGCTTAATTGGTACTGTGACTCCATTTAAGCTCGTGTGTTCTAAATTAGGCATGGGCCGGTATGAGATTCTGGCGGTATGATAACCATAAGCAAAAAAATCACGGTTTCACGGTATGGCGGTATTGCGCAATAGCTCTAAAATGTTCCTAAAAGGAAGAAAAATAAAGACAGACATGTTAATTTAACTTGAATCTGTAATGACAGTGTGAGAGGTCGTGATACTCTACGCTGCAGCTGCACCACCTGCGGGGTTTCTGACCAGCACTTCCTGTCTTTGACCAGCACTTCCTGTCTTTGACCAGCACTTCCTGTCTTTGACCAGACTAAAAACAGCTCATACCTCAAGAACGGTATGAGGAAGGAAAGGAAGGAGGGAAGGAAAGACAAAAGGAAGGAAGGAAGGAAGGAAGGAAAGGAGGGAAAAGGGATTAGGAAGGAAAGGAAGGAGGGAAGGAAGGAAAGGAAGGAGGGAAAAGGGATTAGGAAGGAGGGAAGGAAAGACAAAAGGAAGGAAGGAAGGAAGGAAGGATTTATATGACCAGACTAAAAACAGCTCATACCTCAGGAACGGTATGACAGAAAATTTGGCGGTTTCGGTTATCGTGGCTTTTTCAAATCGCGGTATACCTTGAACACGGTTATCATCCCATGCCTAGTTCTAAATAAGCCCACATCATGATATATTTACTAAATAAGAAAAAAATATTGATTTCAAAGAATTAAAAAACACAATATATGTATTCAGTAACTCCTGAGTAAAATCTTAAAAGTGTGACTTCAGATGTAACCCCTCCTTTGTAGTCATCAACATTTTCATCAGTAGCTATCATTTAATCACACATTTTACACATTGTCTTAACGGATTGCTGTTATATTGATTTTGTAATTAATTAATTATGTAAAACACTGAAAATTGAAGTATGCAATATAGTATATACTTGAAAATATAAAATATATAGTATAATAATGTCACTCACATGCAAATGTAATGTAAAAAATGTATATAAAATACATAATGATACATGCTGAAGTCTATCAAAATATGGTACAAGTTGACAGTTGCCATGGTTACCTGAAGGTTACCTTGCACACTAACTTGTAGCAGTGGTTGAACTGTTACCTATACATGTGTTGGAGTATGTATATGTTCTAATCAGCTTTCACACCTGTTGTCATGTATGAAGGGACAGCTGATGCTTTCATGCAAAGCTAATTAATGAGCATATATGGGTCTGATATGTTGCTCCGGACATATGGCTGTCACATAATATCTGTTACAGCCCATAAAACTGTGACCAAAGCACTAACTCAATCTGCACTGTGTGTAAGAGTCTTCTTTAGATTAGTGTGTCTTGATGATTTTTTTTTAGAAATACTGCTGAAGCGTTTATATCTTAATAAATTTAGTGTTTCCAGGAGAGGCAAAAACACCTCAAATTCAACCTGTGATGAATTGGCAAATTAGCGGCCAGCTGTCAAACGCCGGTAGCTTGAGCTTTCGCAGCTCATCTCTCCTAATCAAGAACACCTAGCCCCCTTTTTAATATGTTGAAGATAAAGTAACAGGCGCTTTGATAGCAGTTCTGCTAAATGAGCCATTGGAAAGTGCGGCTCATTTTTCATAATCCCGGAGAAGTCAATTAAGGGGCTGGTGGCGCCCGAGGAGGCCCAAGGAGACACTGAGGTGTGACGCAAAGGGAAAAGAGACACAAAGTGAGTTTTAGTCACAGGAGAGAGGCAAAACAAGCAATGAAAACACAACAGGGAAATAAATGTGAGAAGCAGCATCGGAAAACAAGAAAAACAATAGCTGGGGTATGAAAATGTCACACATGGTGACAGCCACATCCAGTTTTTCTCCAGCCAGCCGCTTTCATCGGCTTTGACAGGAACAGCAGAGGGAAAAAAAAGTCACAATACACAAATTGCTTGTGGGTAAAAAGAAAAGTATTGTTTCACTTTGTGTGGCCCTGTCTGCTCCCCGGAGAGCCACAACACCACATCTCACACTCTGACAATGAGCAATAGGAAAGACACCAGATTTGAACCCCTGCTTGAAAAGCTGTTAATACACAGTTAGC
Organism: Scomber japonicus; assembly: GCF_027409825.1. Lineage (NCBI taxonomy): Eukaryota > Metazoa > Chordata > Actinopteri > Scombriformes > Scombridae > Scomber > Scomber japonicus. Next base: position 28,540,999 of record NC_070588.1, read on the forward strand.
CTTGTATTTGTGAATGGCGGGAAAAGTACATGTCATTACCTTATCTCTCTGTGTGACACACAGCCCCCTTTTTTGTCCAGCACTTGTCGAGGGGAATTTTAGAGTATTTGCTTACACTGAAGCCTCATTCTAAAAAAAGAAAAAGGGAAAGTGTTTTCTTCTTAATAACATCCCTCTGTGTGAGTAAAACGTTCCTCCTTTTGTAGTCATTTCCACATCAGATAAAAGCGGATTTAATCAGATTTTCTACTGTGGGTTAGTGCTTCCTGCAGCTTCTCGCTGTCCCTGACATGAATTTCAAACTTCAACATGTGAAAATTTGCTCTGGTTCAACCAGTCCCAGCTCAGTACAGAAAGGGGGCGGCTGAAAACCGAGGGGCGGGGGGGCGATGACGTGATGTATTAGAAAACGTAGGCAGTCCAACTGTCTTATCTAAGCCACATAGATAGCCTACACCAATTCATAAGTGTTACCGTGATAACACAAGTTACAATAACACACCGCCACAAAGTAAATATAGTACCAGCTTTAACACAATGCTCATTGTAACCCGACCATTAAGAAACAGCCGCACAAGCCAATCAGAATCAAGAAACAAGCCAAAGCAACATAAAATCAAACTCCACAGATCAGACGTGCTGATCTAACAACATATGATCAATAACCACATTGCTAACAAACACAAACAGTAGCAACAATACAAATGATAAAATAACTCTTACCTTCAGTAGAGTTTTTCAGTAGAGTCTTTACAGCATCTCCTTCCATTCATCTTTGAATTTCCGACTGAGGTCATTCTCAAATGCCAGCTGGATGTCAACTCTGAGGTCCTCTGGTAAACCACACTGCTGCTGCGAGTGCGATGGCGGGCTCTCTGTTCCCGGTGAACCCAGCTCAGAGGTTGTGAGCAGCGGCGCGGGCGGTTTACTCTCCTTGCTGCACGGCTGAAGTTCCCGCTGCTCCTTCGACGTACTTGGCCTAGACAGGTGCTCGTAGGTTTCTCCGGTGCTCCTGCTGCCAGACTGCAAAGAGGCCGGCGGTGTAGTTTGTGGCTTTTTCAGCCATTTACAAATGTCCATCCTGAATGAAAATACAGCTGCTAGCTTGCGCTTGAAAATCTGTTCTTCCTCGTTTGTTTTGTCTTCTCCTTGCGGCGGGATGTAAAATGTGTGATGGGTTCAAGTTAAGGACAAACTCGGAATTTGCATTTGCACAACTGTTCATTTTGGTTTAAACAAGTTAGTGGATTTTTTTTTCCGAGTTCTGGGTTGTTTTGAACAAATCAAAGACTGAAAACAATATATATAAAAAAATTTTTTTAAATATTTATATATTTTTATTTTTTTTAATGATAATACTATGTTTTGACTGAGAGGGCGGGACAATCCGCGTGAGGGGGCGACTGGGTTCAACTGAAAATCTGATTGGTTCATCCTTCAAGTATTCGAATCATTTTTGAATGAGTTTTCTGTTTCTGCAGCTTAATTTGATATGGAATAAATCAACATTTAAGGCTTAATATACAGTTATTGTTACAGAATGACAATGTGTTAGGGGTGGACTTTGGAACCCATGTGCAGGACACAGTAGAGACAGGAGGTTTCAAGTGTTTTATTGCAAATAATGTAATGTATGTTGAAGGGGGAAGTCTGGGGTCTCTCTCTCTTGGAGCAGCTAGGGGGAATGAGTAGTGCAACAGCTGGAGGTTGACACCAGCGGGAATCCACTAGCACTCCAGGTGGAGGCAGGCAAAAGTTCAATGTAGTGAAGCTGGAGACACTAGTCATCAAATTCACAATAAAACACCATATCAACTAGTTTGGCATGATCTTACATTATAACTTTTTATATTAAATAAAGTTAATGGAATACAATTGTTCTAAATATTACATTTCATCTGGAGAATCATGGAGATCAGGAAACATTTACATGTTTTAAATGAAGTCATTATTTGAATAAGTCCTCTTAAATACATTGTATTCTTTTGTGGTTACACCATTTGACATTTTCAGGAGCATTCAGTCCTACTTTTGGTAAACAAAATGGTGCAAATGTCATTTCAAATGACATAAAACCAACAAAAATACTAAATGTACATTTTAACAAACCTGATGCTGCTTTTAAAACTAGTTTTTTACTTATTTCTGAATTGCTCATCTTGCTAACTGTTATTTGTCACTGACCCATACAATGCAATAATATTCAATTCTACACATGTACAAAATCGCCCCCAGGTCTGGATGCTCTAGACTTAGCCCCTGATTTTTTCACCTCCTAAATCCGCCCCTGATCCTGAGGCTCAAGAATCACAGAATGAGGCAATGCAAACAACATGATGTGTAAGAGATAAGGTTAAGTTGAAACACTAGGAAGCACTATGTGGAGGGAGCATCCATGACACAATGTCTATTTATCATTTTTAGTGGTTTCTTTTTTTAAATGTATCCTTCAGGGTGAAAATCTCTAATAACACCACAGCAACATCTGTTAGGTCACTGCAACCTTTCCAAATTCATTAAGAAGTTTCTTTTTAAGACTAGTGTGTTTGGCTGGCGACCACTGGAAGCTCCTCGGGACAGTTTCTTGGACAGCGTTCCCATCACAAGCACACAAACAAACACACCCATGATAAAACATATCAATTAATAACCTTGTTTACTTGTTTGGCAGATTTATGTGGAGAATCTGATGTTATTTTCTGCATTATATTTCTTAAATGTTGGCTTTGTGACAGAGCACAGAGAACATGAGGAGGACAGCGGCTGGATGAGAGGAGGAAAAGGGATGAAAGTGTGTCAATAAAGCGACTGTCAATAAAACCGGAAAGCCGAAACAAAACACTTTTCATTCCTTTGCAGGATTTGGGATGAATGCGTATGACAGCTCCTCTAAAAACCCAGCAGATCATCATAAACCAACAGTGGATTAATTTTACATTTCCGCAGGCTCGGTTTATAAATATCGTGCAATAATCTGAGACGCACTCAACCTAAAACCAATCTGATTTTATTTGAAGCCAAATTAATCTCCCGCAGTGATTTTTCGTGTCATTTGTGAATTTTAATCCGGACAAAAGTCAGGACGGAGCTGCTAGTAGCTTGCATGGCAGCAGATCAGAGTATCATAAACAGAATATATGATATTACAGAGCAGATGAAGTCAATCTCAGCATCTTTGCGTTCACACATCCACTGATACTAATTGGAACCAGACTGAAGACTTTAACAGTCTGTTGCATGCAGGCTCACCCAAGAGACTTTGGTTCTCGCCAGCAGCAGAGCATGAGCTCATCCCCAGCTGGGCCACCGAGGAGGAGAAGGAGAAGGAGGGTAGGGGGGGTAGGGGGGTAGGGGGCGGGGTATACATGCAAGGATTTAATGGATGGGTTTAAAAACAGTGAGGTCATATGTATTCACCCCGACTCATATCCAAAGAAAGGAGCAGGAGGAAGTAAGAAAATGAGATTTCTTAGAATACAGGTGTCCTCAGAGAGTTTCTTCTTATCCTGTGTTGGGATGATGTGTGCGAGAATGTTACAATGCTGCCAAAAAAATTCTGCAAATGAGTTCAGGCCCCACCAGAGCGTGATGCTATCTGCTCCTTAAAGGTGCACTCTGAAATCCCAGTGCAAACAAAAAGACCCTGATGTCAATCTCACATCCACAGACAGATGCTAAATCTGAGGTTGTTAAATGTTTATGATGTTTGTGAACAGGCCAGTGATGGTAAATTAAGTAAATATACATTTCATAATGTTAGAATTTTCCTTTACAGACAGGCAGATGTTGAGTCTAAAAGTTAACTCAAAACCAGCCTGTTCAGCCTGGCTTTTGATTAAGAATGGTTTATATTCTTTTTATTTGTTGTGATGTCTTAACATTTTGTTCTACTCAATGTTATTTTATTATTATTATCATTTCACAGTTTTTAGTTTTTATCTTTTAGTTACCTTTATCTTTTAACTTCTTTGATTTCATCTTACATTTGTTTTGTCTTTTTAATCTATTTTAACCCAGTTTTAAACTCCAACTTTTCTCTTATTCTCTCTTATTTTTATTTTTATTCTCTCATTCATTTCACTTTTGAAGCTGGCAGAGAGGCCGACAGTAAAGGGGGGGGGGGGGGGGGGGGGTGCAGCAAAGGTCCCTTACTGGAATTGAACCAGGGACACTGTGTCTATGCAGTGTGCCACAACACTCCCTAAACATTTTTATCATTATTTTCCCTTCAGCGTCTCAGTTTTTTTCTTTTTTTCTTTGTAATTTGTTTGTTTGTTCAGTTTTATTATCAGCTTGTCAGTCGGCTACATGAATCTGTATGAATACTAAATCAAGTTTGATGGATTGATTGATAAATATGAGGCACTACTCCAAGTAGCTTTAAAGCAAAATTCCAATTCCGATATCATGATGAATGTTTCAGTTTTGAAGACTTCTGTAGCATCTACTGTTTTTAGAGCTTAACCCACAACAGGGACTACACTCCAAGATAAATATCAGCGTGTTGCTTGAGACTTTAAAAAAGTGCAACACTGCAGTAAATCACTGGGAGGCCCCTTTAAACAAATCCAACCTCACACACACCAAACTACACACAGTCCTTTTATGTTGATGTGGCTGAAACCAGCAGAAAATGTTTCAACTAAGTCATTAATAACGCAATAACAGCTCGAGCCTCTTTCTGCACTTCAGTAGTCATTCAGACGGGGGTTCATCTCAGCCAGGCACAGACACTAATGTCTTCACAGACTGTAGTCTCCACTGAAAGCAAATAATAGACCACTAGACAGGCTGAGCTTTGAGCCTGGCTGTGATAATGGAAGCAAACTAGTTAACTAGAGTGCAGCCTGTACCTATTTTGGAGAGAAACATCTTCTCTTGTGCACTGGATGAGAAAAGACTTTTATGAGTGTTTGAGGTGTTCAACATCTAAAACTGGGTGAAAAGTGGAGGACACAAGGCTCATTTTACCCTCAAGAGACTGAGAGGGTTGCAATTTTTTACAGAGTCCATCTGACGTGGGCGTAACCACCTTCGAATTAAAGCTGAGAGTCAGCACTTCAACGCCGCTGTTTCATCTCAGATCCAATGTACCGGAGCTCAGAGCCAAGAAGGTGTCCAAACACTCAGGAACTGCACTGTAAGGGGCAATATTTCCATCCCTTTCTAAAAATGAATGTCCCCTTATGAAAAGATCACTGAGAGACAGGTTGAAGGGAAGTGAGCACAGGAGCAGAAATACAAATTGAACTCTGGGATGCGCTGGACATCACAGATCGATAATGTCAAACAGCTAAAAAATAAATAAAGACAGAGAGGTAGTAGTTTGAGAAGCTTATTATCCTGTCAGCAGAAAGAAGACAAACAGCGGCGTTATTCTTAAAATGTTCATTTTAATAAGGTGCTGGAAATATCAGACAGTCACATTTCTTCTATTTTTTTTTTTCGTTTTTCACAGAACAAGGACATTTATAACCCAAAACCTGGGAAAACCGTAGAGTATGTGCTGTGAAGAACGTGACCTTTAACAGTATATGTACACGCTATAGTCACAGTGTGGGAGAGAGAGAGAGACAGAGAGAGAGACAGAGAGAGAGAGAGAGAGAGAGGCTGAACGCACCGCACCGGGCAATTAAGGCAACACGTCAAAAAGGTAAAAGACAAACCTTTCTGTACAAGGAGAGTTAAAAAAAAAGAAAAGAAAACCCACAAGCACCACATTACAGAGGATCCTCGAAGCCCAGAGGAAAACACGTTAAAGCAATTCATATTTCATATAGCTGCTGTGCAAGACGAAGACACGAGGAGAGGTCACGGGCAAAGTTACAGAAACACTTTGCATGTGACAGATGTTTTTCATTTGCCTCGATGTGTTTCTTTGTGGTTATGTCCTTCCAGATCTGTCACAGCTCAGGTTTTTATCAGTTAAAAAGTTCAGAAAACATGTACAAAATAAAAGCTACTTCCTTCTTTTTCCCTTAAGGTTTTATGTCAGTAGACTTTGAGTCGACGCAGAGACACCTGCTGGTGCTTTGGAGAGGAGCAGCTTGGCAATTTACAACATGACGTCATCCTCATGTCTGTATAATAATGTAATCTCCCTCGGTGTGTCTCGGCTGCCGTCTCAGTCGTCATCAAAACATCCTGCTTCAGTGAAAACTGTGTTATTGGTGTTAGTGTTGAGAAAGTTCCAATAAATACTGGCAGGCTGCTGAGAACAACTGAAATATTAAAAACTGTAAAAACTAATCATTAGATTTAAAAAACAACAACAACAACAAACACGCAAACAATAAACAATAAATCTCCAAGAAATTGACATTATTAACCATAAATAAGCTAATAGAACCTCTGAAATGTCAACGTGTAAAAGATCACAGGAGTTTTCCACATCAATAGTTCATTGGCGAAATAAAGCGCAGGTTCGTCCAAGCCCAGCCCACGCCTTTGGCTGACCTCCAATCATCAATCCCGTAGGTAACTTCTGTTCTTGCATAATATTCATCTTGATGAAATAGTGATAAAATGTCCAAAGATGAGCCCCGACTCAGCACAGCCAGGCCTGCTGATTGGCTGACGGAGCCGTCCCATTATCGCGCATTACTTCCTTTTTAGTGACCGACGCTTAATGCTGCTCCGGAGTCAGCTCGTCTTCCAGCTTTGGGACAGCGTCCCATCATTTTTAAAGACAATCAGGGGAAGTGCACCAAGCAGCCACACAGGGGCGACACTGAGAACATCTTTAAATATTACATCTGTAAACAACGACGATTAACAGTCTGCCATGCTGTGTCTGGTTAAAGAGAAATCATTAACCGTTCACAAAAGTCTGTTTACATACAAACATAGACTGACATATAAAAACAGGTAATGATGTGTTAGTCATATGGCCTCGAGTCAGTATAAAGAGTAAACATGGTCGCTTCTTGCTTCTTCTCGGCAGCCATATGACAGCAATGAATCACCACTGTCACCAATATACACATTTACATCCTAAAATCTTATATGTCAATAAAAGATTGTGGGCTTTCCACATTGTCTCCCTTTTCTCCTCTCCTTTGTGCAAGAATAGATTATTCGGTCCTTTTTTAGTTTAGGTTGTTTTTGACGTCACACGGAGACAAAGACGTCCAGGTAGAGGCGGTCGTAGGACTCCCTGAAGAAGAGGATGAGGACCAGGCTGAAGAGGCAGGAGCCGGTTAGACACCAGTTCAACCATGACAGATCTGTAGAAAGGAGAGAGAGAGAGAAAGAGAGATGTTCTGAAGTTAGATGTGAAGTAATGCTTTAAATCTGAACTTAATTAATGATATAGTTGTTCTTCTTTTTTTTTCCAACCTTGTTTTCTCATGTTTTCCTCATGCCTTCCATATAAAACAAAACTATACTGCTAATAGTATATAGATGCCTCTGTCTACTCTGTAGTTTTCATTGTGGTTTGGTTTTTGTGGTTTGGCCTAGTGCCTTCAGTTCCCATGAAGTGGAATCTAAATGCAACAACATACAATGTTATTTCGGATGAATGTAATTGTCCAAATTAGTGGCAGTGGTTTTGGGAAGACCCCTATCCTGTTTCAACATGACAATACTCCATAAAGAAATGGTTTCCCACAGTTTGGTGTGGAAGAACTTGACTGTCCAGCAAAGAAGCCTAACCTCAACCCCATCAAACACCTTTGGGGTGAACCGGAATGCCAACTGTGAGCCAGATATCATTGTCCAACATCATTGTCCACAAGGTTTTGGTCATGTACTGAACATTCAGCTTCTTTTACACTTTAGTTTGTGAAAGAACAAAACAAAAAATACACACAGAAGATCAAATTAACTGTTGCAAATACTGTAACTTAGAAAAAAAGGTGATACTGGGAGAGGACTGGAAAAGACGACGTTCTCAAATCTCTCTGTAGCAAGATACAGCCCATGATATATGACCACATGTTCCTTCACAATGAAAAATTCATCTACATACACCCATAAACCTACAGAGAGTTACTGCCTCTGAATAATGTATGAGTATTATGGCTAATCAATAAAGACTTCTACACATAACATATAGGAAATAAGAACAGCCTTCTTATGAGAGCTGTCTTTCATAATGATTCTGAATAATTCAATGATATTGGCAGTGTTCCCCATTATCATTGACCTACACTTGAACCTAAACATGGCGCAGAATGAGGTGTTCTATTTTCTCTGTTCAAGCTCCATTAACCACAGGAGAGGTGCTCTGGCTGTCTGCAATAATGCTGAATCCGGAGGGCAGATGGGGAGTCCGCGATGGCGCTGAACCGTCGGCATCCTAATTCATCAGCACACAAGACAAAAAAAAGCTCTTCACGTTGTTCGGCATCTCAGATTCACCTCAGACGAGGGTGCGGCCACACCCTGACACTAGAATCACGTCTGAGCAAAACACCAAAATCGATAAACCAATTCTTCCAAATGCACTCTACCACACACAAGTGTTTTGGACAAGAGAGAGATGCTAAGCAGAATCTAAAACCAGCCTCTCAGCCAAGAGGGAGGATGTGGTGGCAGCAGGCAGCTGCTCGGGTCCTGATAATGAGCCAGACTAAATATAGAGAAGTCAGGTCATAACATGACGCGGGGACCTGAGGGCACCCGCCAGCACAATGTCTCAACTCAGTCCGCCTCCGCTTCCATTCCAATCCAATCGACTGGCTTTTTCATAACGTCGTCAATCAGCTGCCCTGGCCTGAAGAGAGCAACCGATCAATGCCTGAAGAGACCGGTGCTCGGACTGCGTGGCGCGGCCTCTCTGGTGATAAATTAGGACTTTTTTTGGGGGGGGGGGTGGTGTTTAATCTCTCTTCCGTGAGGAGAAAGAATGTAGGGGTTAGAGGTGTGGAGATGAAAGCAAAGGATAAATGGTGGAGGTGGAGAAGGGAGGTGAGGGATTGGGTGAGGGTGTTTGCGGCGAGGTGTCGAGACTCCTGAAGCAGCCTCATTAATCAGGAGTGTGTGAGCCGGACAGCAGGAGACCTGGCATGGAGGCAGGTTAATGGAGTTGTGTTTATCTGAACCGCCGTCTTCTCCATCGAGTTTCTGCCTCACTTTCGCACATATATACGCATGACAAAGAGTCGTCCGATTAAAGTTGGAGACACACAGTCTGCCTCTGTGTGTGTGTGTAAGTGTGCGTGTGTGTTCAGGCCTCCAGACTTTTAAATGAATGCTAATGCAGAGCTGGGTAATTGTAGAGTAATTCAATCAGGTGATATGGTCAAAACGGAGAAGCAGCTCATTCGCTCTGATCTCAAAGGACGGAGCTGGAGCAAAGTTTTGGGGAGTGATGCACTAAAAGTTTAGTCTGGGTGGTAAGTTAATGGTGAAGGGGGGAAACAAAGAAGGAGGAGAGAAGTGAGGGAGGTGGTGGGGAGGGGGAGAAAGTAGAGTAGATTAGAGCAGATGAGATAAAAGGAAGGAGAAGAGAGAGGAGTTACTTATAGCTCTGATTCTGGAGGCTCCTCAGATCACAGGTTTCGCTTTAAAGTTGTTTATGAGATTTTTAATGAGCGCCGTTGAAGGACAGGTTTATGTGGCGTGCACCGTGTTGCGGGCTGGTAAAGTTTTCCTGTGACGCAGCGAGGAGCCACACACTCCTGATGTCAACTCTGGGCTGAGCACTACAGCTGACTATGAAACACTTAAAAACTAAATCGCTAGAATATTTTCATTCCCTGCACTCTGTTTATTTATTTTATCTGTGTTTCCATCTATGTTTTCTTGTTTTAATTAATTTGATGGTTAGATCTTTATATGTATTGTTATCACATTTTATTAAGGTATTTATATAACTGATAACTAATTAAGTAGCTGAAGAAGACATTTTATTGAGTCGAAAGGTCCAGCAGGCTGTCAGCTATACCCTTCTTTCCTCCTTTTCCTCCCTCTTCCCTATTGGTACAGTGGTCCTGATGGTGGTGCCATGGCAACCACTAAAAGACCAAATTTGGAGGATCAATCTAAAATCTGACTTGTGTAAAACAGCTTTCTAATTATCACATGATTAGACTTTTCATGTGTTGCAATCTAAACTAAAGTATATGTTTCATTGTAAATCTGTGACTAAACCTTGCAGACTTGTATAGTTTATTCCAGCTGGTGGAAGCTGGTGCTGCACATTATCTTTACTGTGAAGGCCAATTGGAAGTGAACAAATATCCTGTGCCACTTCCCGCCTCTGTGGATGGAAGCCAGCCAGCTAGCGAGGAGCTCGACTGTTGGCAAACATTGTGTAAATAAGTGGCAGAACAACATTCTACAACAATTTACACCATTTTGCTCTGAGAAGCACTTTGGTTTTGTGTGTAATCTTGGAGGCACATAGGCTACAACAGGTGATCATGGAAACTATAATAATGATGATTTCTTCCTCCACATAGGGAGTGAAACCTGCACCACTGCATCACTTTTTCGTTGACAGCTTCTATGTAAATCACTGCAGAGCCTCCAGTGGAATTTGGTGCTCATTTGCATGAAGTTAAAATGTTTCCTCTCTTCTTATAGCTGTTGATCAGTCCTGTTGTCGCCTGCAAACAAATTGGCTCACGACCAAAAGAAAAAAAACAGAGTCAAACTTTGCATCTCATTCAGTGGGTCTTCATCTTTAGACCTAGACAAGATTTTTAACGGTTTTTTGGCGCCTTTTAATGTCTTTATTACTAAGTTTAAGTAGAGAGGTAAATGAGGACAGAGGGACATGATGAAAGATATGGCTGTAAATGCTATACATTGTAGTATGTGAACATTGTCTTTTAATTTGAACTTTTCTCTTGACAGAAATAAATGTCCAATTTTGCATGTACCAGAAGTCATTGACAGAGCTAGACATTTTAAAATAAATACAGATGTTTTCCAGCTGTGGATTTTTGGACGCATTGCCTTAATCTTCTCTTTAAATCTATTGGAACTGTAGGAAACATTTTCCTGATTCCAAAATCTCAACTGTAACTATTGAACATCAGCCAAAACCAACAATCCAATAGATCACCACTGCCATGAGCTATAGCTGGGTCTCTTTGACAGTGCAAACACATTCAGAGGACATCAGCGTGAACATCGGACCGTTCATCATATTAACAGCCTATTACTGTAGCTGCCTCCGTCAGCAGATCGTCGCCACAAGATAAAGACAGACACGTGGGCTGACAGGCCTCTTATGGCCTTAATCAGTCTTAATTGAGGTCAATGCAGCGTCGTAATTAATGCGGTTCGGTGTCTCCTTTACGGCTGCGGAGAGGACTGAGGTCACACCTGAAGATCCATAGACGAGATCATCCATCGTGAAGTGACCGCTTCCTTATTGTGAAGCGTGTGGGGGTATTAACTGTAGACCAGGCATGTCCGAACTATTCCATAAAGGGCCATGTGCCTGCTGGTTTTTGTTCCGACCAATCAAGAGCACACATGATTTGACCAATCAAGTGTCTGAAGACTGAGATCAGTTGATGGGTCAAGCCTGGTGTGCCCCAACCCCAACCCCAACCCTAACCCTACTGAAAGCCTGCAGCCACATGGTCCTTGGTTGGTAACACACCTATAGTAGCCACATTCTACTTAATGGCTGCCTATGTGTGTGTTTGTTTCATATGTGTGTAAACAGATTTCATCCAGAGTTCATTTACTCTGTCAATGTTGCTGCTCACTCGTGATTTAAAACTCTTCCGAAAAAACACAAACCAAAGAAAACAGCAAATGCTGTTTTTCCCCTGACTGAGCTCTACAAAGATATGTTTTTTTAAAAACACCTCCACAGTTTATATGGGGCTGTTTAAAAAAGTAAGAAAGTAAGTCTGCAGAAGCGTTTTCACTTCAGACGTACATGCAAAGTTTAGCAGAAAAGGCGGAAAAAAAAGTTTGGAACTAAAAGAAGCAGCAATTATTTCTCTGTGCTGAATAATTCCTGCTTCCCACTATGCGACTCACAACTGAGCGGGAAACTCAGCACCACCCTCCCTTCCCCCACTAAACTTTTGAGGCTCCACAATACCTCTCTGCTGCTTTATATTCCACCCGCTGCACCGATGCTAAATGACACAAACGCACAGCAGATGAAATCGAATCGGGGGGGGGGGGTGCAAGCGCAAATATATAGCCCAGAGCCTCCATTCATGTTTCCCAGTCACATGGTTCAGAGACTTTGTTGTTGTGTTGTTGTTTTTTAAAATCCTCAGAGTCAAGAGGCCAGTTAGGAGTCACTGAATCACAACCGACCTCCCATCATGGATATTAAAATGGACAAGGAGGTAAATTCATAAATGCCTCTCTCGCTCACAGGGAAACGGAGACTAATTCAGAATGCATAATGAGGCGGTGGGCAGCCAAAAGGAAAACCCCGAAAATGAACTGTAAACTGTAACTAGATGGAAATCTGTAAAGGGCCTGGGCGTCCAATTTTCAATATCTGGAGGTGAAAGGGCTTTCAAAAGATGAGCCTCTTGCAGAATTTATCAAGTTTTTTTTTTTTTTTCCGAGTCTGCATATTATTTTGCCACGTCCATTATGGGACCACAGAGAGGAAATTAGAGTAATGAGATGGCCCACTAGAATCCTTCCAAGGGGGGATTTACATAATAATCAAATTAATCTTTGCGGGAGGAGAACTGAATGCAGCTGATTTCTAAACAAGACAAGAAACATGGACTTTTTTTTTTAATTCAGTCTAGAGAGGCTGTATGAGCAAGTGGATGACCTGCTATCTTTCATCTTCCACTATAGTAGATAAAATAACAATAATGTATCATTTGAAACTATATATATTCTGCATGATGGCTTTTAACCCAAAACAAGCAAGTAAAAGTGGAATTAGAACATTTACAGACCCATCATATAGTGCAGAAAATTAAAGAATATCACAGATGTACTAAATGAGAAATTTTACATTTAATGAATACAAAGTTATTGTTTCTAGAAAAACTCAAACATATCTACACTCAGTTCTGTACTGTAATCTCCTCTCACTTACTGGCAAACACAAACACAGTGATATCAGCTGATAATAGAAGTCATGCTGATATCATTATTGGTAGCTGCCTGGAAAGGCCTGGAAAAGACAACCATTAAAAAGATAATATTGGAGATATTCTATAGTTTTCTTAACGTCCACAAATCAACAATCTGTCATTGTCAAGACTCACTGGAGCACAGAATGTGTATTAATCTGTATTCCCAACAACAGTCTGCTGTTTGACAATTGTTTGCAAAAAAAAAACATCATTACATAGCGTGACACATGAGCCAGTACTAAAGTGTAGACTGTATTGATTAACATAGAAGCATACTGTTCCATCAGGCGTACAGCACAGACACCTGACTCCCTGTCAGAAAGCATTGATAGAGACACACAAACACAATGTGGGTTTTAATCTCTTCACAGGATTTGCTGACAACAAGAAAAATATTGATTAAACCGGCTTATATCCTTAAATACATCTCGTTATTATGAAAACCAAATCCAGGGGGATACTGGATCTTATATGATGAGAGCCACATTACATTGATTTACTGTAACACACCTGCAGACAGTGGGCGGTTAAGTGCCGACGTGGCAGAAACAGTAGACTTCAGCAACTTGTCACCCTGACTGACAATTTGTGCTAGGAGATGACTGGCAGCAGTCTACCACTAAGGTACTCATCTGTGAGGTCACATGTACAAAGAAAGGCATGCCTGCAGCGGTGTGGAGAGAGAAAGAGAAAGAGAGAGAGAGAGAGAGAGAAAGAGATAGCTGGAGTGCATCATATTCTATTACACCACTTCAGTGTAGGAAGTGAAGAAGATGGCAGCAAAAGCCTCCATCAGCTCAGCTTGATCTTCTCCCCAGCTGTCGCAGGGAGAGTTGTCAGGATCCATCTCAGCACATCTGACGCCCTTCAGCTCGCCCACACACACTCTCTCACACACACGCATCCTCACATGCAACAGATTCAGACACCTTCAACACCAGCCAGAAGTCTATCACTCAGGACCGCAGAGAAAAGTGCAGAGCAGAGGACACATCATGTATTCTTTATGAGTTCTTCTCTTGTGTGGTGTGTTTGTGTGTGTGTGTGTGTGTGCGTATGTGTGCCCACAGATGCTCCATCTACCTCCATCTCCGTCTGTCTACACCTGGTGTAAGGCTGTCTAATCTATGATTTATCATCAGATTGACACGCGAGCGGTTGAGAGGATTTAAAATGCGTCGCTTGTCATCTGGATCACACTCACGACTTCATCTTTGTTTGAGTTGTCTCTTAAACTTCTGTTCTTTTTTTACTGTGAGAATGTGTGATCCTAAATTCAACAGGTTCACTCAACACTTCAACACCTCCAGGTTCAACTCTCAACTAGTTCAAATAGAAGTCAACTGTTTTCTGTGCCTTTAACAAATCTGATGAAATGGAATAATGTAACAAGTTAAAAAAAAATTTAAAGTGACTTTTCTGACTTCTTTCTTGAAAAATTAAGATTTCATTATGCAAGAATAATTATGACTTTTTTGAGTAGCACGCTCCCTCTTTTTTTCACTTTTATGTGTAACTAATTTTCGCATGCACGCGCACACACACACACACACACACACACACACACACACACTTTATTCATATGATACGGGTCACCTCTTTGTGGCCTCTGGAGGCTTCATGGTCAGTAACAGCCATTAAATGTTTAGTACGCACAATAAAGCTGTGGCTTGTAGAAATGCACCGATTGATCGACCACCAATAGAAAATGACCATTTTTCAGCTGATTGGCCATGCCCAGTGACCAGCTGATCAATCTCATATATCTTATTTTTGCTGACCAAATTTACACACATGTGCCGCAAACAACCGCACAATGGTTCATGTTATGAGCACAGCTGCACAGGCAGTAACATCACAGTCACACACACGCTATCGACTGCTGCTAGGTTGAACAAATTCATCAACATCTGGCCAGTGGCCGGTGCTAATTTCCATCCGTTGCCAAGATCCTCCAGACCTCACTGCTGTTTCTGGTCAAACGAGAATCACATTCACCTGCGCTGGCAAGACAACGCAGAAGGTGGGATCAAAAATACAGTTGTCAGGCAGCAGCTGCCACTCGCCTAGTAGTGATTGGAAAGACTTGGCAAGAAGAGGAGGCTGGACATCATGAATATTTATGAGGGCTTGAAAATATATATCTCTTATTTATTCAAACAAACACAGTAGAAGGAGTGTTTTTCAGAGATGGATTCGTCATCCACTGATTGGTGCGGCGATGTGGCCAAACTGCAAATTGTAGACAGGTGGGCAAAGATCACAGTGGAGCTGGAGTCATGAAGCAAAACACACACACACATACACACACACACACGCGCACACACAGGCTCTTACATGGATGACTGAGCTCGGTTTACTTATGATTTGGCTTTCTCCTGTGAAAACGGCAGAAGCAGAGGAAGAAGCAGATGACACGCTGTCCTCTCTGCTGTGGGCCCAAATTATTATATCAAACTCTGCTAGGCTGCCGACTCCCGAGATAAATCGGCTAAATTACAATGGGAGGTTTTTTTCCTTTCTTTGTGCTGAATGTGTCAGTTGAGTCGGAACCTAATTTTCCTGCCTCTCACCTTTTGTCAGAGGCATCTTCGGGGCGTTCGGAATGGATTTTGAAAACAATGGGGCCAGTGGAGAAAGCTGTGTGTGTGTGGGGGGGGGGGGGCGGCGGCCTCTGAACTGAGCGAAAACTTCAGTGGGTTCAAACTTTTTTCATGGCCAATAATACGAAATGTAAGGGAACCATTCAAATTAGCCTCATGACAAATCGCTATACAAAATGAATGAATAAAGGCAATTATATTCTGAACTACAGCATTACGGATAGTCTTACCTGTACAGTAGAATGTGAGGAAGAAGAGGAGCAGGCCGGTGACCAGGTTGCCCAGGAAGGTGACCACCCCGCAAGTGATGCCTTCAGGGACCGGGTACACAGTCTCGATGAAGAGCTCAAAGAATATTGGCACGCTGCTGTTGATAAAAATGCCCACCAGGATGCAGGAAGTGTACAGGATGGCTGTGAAAAAAGAAGAGTGGAACAACAACAAGTTAGATTTTAATTGGAAACTTTGATGTAATGGCGTATCAAATCCCATCTGAGCAGCTCTTTATAACTGCAGCACGTTAGACAAGTTTATGGAACAGCGCTAGTGATTTATGCCGCCTTCCACGGCTTTCTACTGTATCATTTGTTCTTCGCGGCGCAGAGATTTATGACGAACCCTCGTCCTGAAACATTTCATTTTGAATGCCACCCCTTAAGGTAGCAATTTACTCCAAACAAAACCAAAATAGTGTCAGTGTGTGGGTGGAAAATGGCTATTTTACAACAAAAACAACATGTCACATCTCCGAGGAGTCCAGCATGCTTTTCACCTGCAGTATCACATGATTAGTAGCATTTTTAAAAGTTTGTCTTTTTAAAATGTGTGTTCCTGGCTTATTTCCTTTGTGTATATATAGATATCACATTCCTCATTACATGAGCCCACATCAGGACGGATCAGTTTGACGCTGCAGGTGATAAACTGGGAGTCCTTTTTCTATACTAGTGTCAATATGACACTTGACTTTCAGTTGAAATAGAAAGATAGAAACATGTTGTTTTCCATGAAGGCCTTTTGTAATTTAAAAAATGTTAAAAGACTCACTGGAACTCCTTCATTCCCACTGCCATAAGCATTTTAAACCAAAAATGAAACAACAGTGTACTCTTACATACCCACTATGCCACTTTATATGCACTCATAACATTTATTAGGAGTTATTTATGCTATATATTTTTGACAATAAAGTTTCTGAATCTGAATCAGAAACTGTAAAAGTAAAGAAGATACTGTAGTCATATAGGTTGACATGTTTGACGACTCACAGATAATGTCTTTGATCCCTCAGAGACAGAGAGATCTATTAAAGATGGCGACTATACATTCTTTTTTTTAGTCTGAAGAAGAGCAACAGGCTTGAAACGTTACTCTTGATACCTTATTAAATTATACCTGCCGTGTGAAGACTTTATTCTGCCTTTACAGATTTAGTTCTTTGGTCCAGCACCTGCTTTTTTGTTCCAGATGTGCATGTCTACCACACAACATTACATAACATTTTGCCTGAATGCATCAGATGAAGTTCAGCAGCACAAAGTAAAACATGCCAAAAGAGAGAAATGGCTTCTTTAGCCTTCTAACGTCACTCTTATAAATGTTATATCGCCCATCCTCATCTCCTGTGTTTTGCATAAGAAATTATTAAACAGTTAATAAACTCAGGAACACTGTGAAAAGCCATTTTGTTGAGGAGATTGATCTGCTGCTGTCAGATCAGTCGATAGTTTCCCCTTGCGGTGCCACTACAAAAAGAGATTCAAAAATTCATCTTACAACTGTAATAATCAGACCAGCCTGGCCTCTCTATAGTCTCACTTCTTGTTCTGTTGAAGAAATCAATATCCAGGGAAACGCTTTACATACACACAGCATGTAAGCAAACTTATCGTCCTGTTATTCAAGGCTTTATAAAACAAGCAGTCTAATAACGCTGATGGAATTGACAGCAGTGGAGAGAAATGGAGGCGAGTGTATAAGTACACTCGCCTCAAGTATAAAGTATAGTATAGTATAGTATAGTATAGTATAGTATAGTATAGTATAGTATAAGTATAGTATAGTATAGTATAGTATAGTATAGTATAGTATAGTATAAGTATAGTATAGTATAAGTATAGTATAGTATAGTATAGTATAGTATAGTATATAAAAAGTAAACAAGATAAGTCATGAGAACACCACTCAGTATCACCTATCTACATTACATTTTTCAATATTCTGTTGATAATTCAGTTTGAGTTTCAATTTTTTCTTCCTAATACGTCGCTTTTTTTTTTTTTAGTCAACTCACACACTTGACATTAAGATGCAACTCATTTCATGGATTCTACAGAATATTAAAAAATCAAATAAATTATTCTTTAGCCGACACGCACAGATGTCCACGCATAAACAGCTCGTCTCATTTGCTCCTCGAGCATGACAAAAATGTTCATGTCTCTGCTGGCTGCTGCTGGTTTCATTTGAGTGCACCTCTTGATTCCATTTTTAAAAAAAGTTTAATTCTGAAATAGTGCATTTTTTAATTTTCAAATCAAGATGTTATTTTCCGGCTCAATTTATTTCCCTGTGTGAACCTTGTGGAGGTCAGAGTGTGGTGTAATATAGTTGTGTTGCTTCTACGCACATGTGTTATAGTCAACTCTGTGTGTGTGTGTGTGTGTGTGTGGCCAGCTCAGGATCTAGTCTCTGCTAACAGTCCTTTGGCTGGGTCCTAATGTAAAAAGTGTGAATGTGTATTAGAGTGGATGTGTGGAGAGATTAAGCCATCACCTCTGGAGCATCACGACACCCTCCATCTTCCTTATCACAGCAGATTGGTCCAAATGAGCCCCCGATTAGCCTGCCCGTCCCTTTAATCACAGTGCCTCTGAAGGCCCCTCGCCTAACTGCCCGCCTGTGACGGCGAACCCAGTCGCCACTCATGCAGCCATCACAGGCAGCCTTCTCCCCTTCTTGTCTTTATTCAGCTTTAATGAAGCGTTGATATATAAAACACTTAAATATCCTCTCCAGACATGTAATAAGTTCTATAAAGATACTGTGCTTAGAACAGTAATGTGTGTGGGATATGCTTTTCTGCAAAAAAAAAAAAAAGTATAATTAGCACTTTAAAATCCATAACATGACATCTACTCCTCCCTCATTTATAATTACAGAATCTATGAATATGCAAATATATTCATGATGGTGTGCAGCAGCTTCTCTGGCTTATGGTGTAAAGACTGAAAGGCACTCTTATATTAATGTGACATGACCAGTGCTACTAGGACAAGAAGGTACAGCCCAGTGAAACTTCTGTATATTCTCATCAACTTCACTTCTACCAGAGCGTATGGTGCATTCCATTTATACTCACAAGTTGGAATTTCAGAGTTCCCAGTCAGAAAATTCAACTGGAACGACCCCTGAAGGCGGGTTTCCAACTTAGAAGGTCTGAAAACCTCACCAGACCCAACCTCAAAATCAAAGACGGATGCCTTGCAAATCAACAGTATGTTGTAGTAATATCCTGTTTATTAGCAGTTTTGACTATTTGTGTCTCATTATACCAATCACTCCCACAGCACTGCCCAGCTTCTATCTTTGGACATGTGGCTACACTGTTTGTATGCTGGCTAGAACCAATTTTCTGATTTCTTGAACTGGAACACTTCAAACTCGGGTATGACATCATTCCCAGCTCGGACTTCCAACTTCCAAAGTAAATGGAACGCAGCATTAAAGTGCCAATCAGCAGACAGCAGCTCCTTAACCCCCCCATACACAAGCAGTGGACTGTTGTAGGAGACTTACAACAGCTCAGAGGCAAGAGGAAGTGGTGTGTATGGAAGCAGGTCCAGTCTGTTAGTCAAGCTAAAACCTAACATGACCAGGACAGCCATTCTATTGTTATTTTTGGTCAACGTTCACTCACTTGATAACAAAATCAATTCGAGCCGACTGAGACTGAGTGTTCATCCGGAGACGAGGACCTGTTGTGTTTTTCCTCCTGACAGAAACTTGGCTAAACAGCAGTATGACTGACTCAACAGGTTTCTAGCCTTCTGTGCAGATTGGAATCAACTACTAGGGAAAACCCAAGGAGGTAGACAGCGTGTGATTATCTTTATAAATGATTGTTTCTTTAGATTTGTGACGTAGGAGATCCTGCCTGGCTGAATCCATGTTTTTTTAGACTGTCCTTGGTACACTGGAGGTTCAAAGTGGACATGGGTTCGACTTAAGTCATAGGTGTGTTTTGGGCGTAACATGTTGTAAACCAGTCTGAGTGTCATTCTGTTTAAAAGCCAGGAGCGCTGTCACTTTGGTGTGCATTTGCCAAGCAATGTGTTTCAAGAATAAACATGAGTTGGCTGATGAGCTGTTAAACCCGATGTGTCGTTCAGTTGTTTGTGTAATGTCATTGCGCTCTGTGCAGCATCTCTAAGGCTGACGATTTATCAACACATCAGTTCTACAGTATGAACAGCTGTGGATAACAGAATCTGCAAGAATCACCCATATTCATAAACAGATTAGTACAGATGTTTTAACCACAAATGTTCAGATGCTTTTCTTGTTGATAAAATCACTAAGTGGCAGCGGAGCAGCTTTCCTTCAGAAGCAGACGTGGTTCTGAGATCCATTCTTCACAAAAACACCAACAACTCGAGAGTGTACACTCGTTGTGCACCCACCTATTAAATTCTTCATAATGCACCCTTAAAATAACAGTGAAATATGCGCCAGTGACTTCAGACCAGTTTTTTTTGGTCAGTGGAGCAATTGCTTTCCTCTGCCTTAAAATAGCAATGCGCCACCAACGCCATCTGACCACACCTGATTTTTAGATCAACACACCCATGGGCGCACAGACTGGTGCAAGTGCATTTGCTATTTAGACAACGTGGGCGCAGGGCAAGAAAATGACAACTGCGTCGGTCTGAAATTAACAAAGACACATGCGTCACGCCCGCCATCCGCTGTGCGCCGGTTGCAAGATGAAGACAGTGATGTCAAATCCTGTCAGTACAAACCGTAGTCCTGCGTTTTGGCGTTGATAAGCCTTAAACACATACATCTGTTACAACTACAGTACAAACACAGTCCTCAAAGTTTGAACGCAGGGCTGCTTCCAGTCTAAATCCTGCCAACAGACCCCACTTACAACCTCAATACAAATGATTTCAAAATTCCTTTGTAAACTGAATCTGCTCACTCTGCTTGCAGAACCCTACAGCAGATTACACTGATCTGTGTGTGTACTATTGACCATCCCACAGTGGTTTAATGAGGGGTTTTGGCAGATGTAGCTGCAGCATCACACCATCCTCTCGTATGATATGCCAGGTGGATGAACAAGGTTGGAAACCCGGCTGCTGTACGCTGCCAGTGTCAGGGATAACAGGGAGAGAGCAGTGCCAGGGCCTGGGGAATGATGATGGATGACGATGGCTAGAATCAGTGGCTTTGAACAACACACTGGTACGCTTATTGGTTTGGCTTAGAAAAATGCACATAGGTCCACTAATGTCCCTAATGGCTTTATCACTGAGGTCTATTGATGGATCAGTCCTGCTGAATATGTACAGAATATGCAAGTATTTAGAAAAAGAGACTTTTTAAAATAGCTTTGGCTCAGTCTTCCAACACATGAAAGTGTAACTACATTATTAAAGAGATGACTTTCAGCTTTAAGGGTATTTACTTCCATACAATGTGTTTACACTGGAATGTTCTCGAGCGCACGAGGTGACCTCAATCTAGCTGTACACGTGTTTTGTTTCTAAAGGACCAGACTGATGGCAAAATGGCCCGAAACAAGCAGGAAGTGAAACTGTCTCCAGGGAAGATAGAAAGTGTCTACTGATGACTTCAGATTTGACTGCGAAGAGTTTTCAACAACTTATAAAAAGGTGCTTTATAGGAGTTTTTGACCACTAATGGACTTTTGATGAGCAGGTCCAAGTTTTGTTTGTATCTTGCATGTCTCAAAATGGAGAATAAACATTTAAAAATTTAGGTTTCCAAACGTGTTGTGGAAGAAATCCCAATTTACTCATTTTTGAAACCTCAAGGATACACAATTGCATTTTGATGAGAACTATAATGTGAACTGTGTTTGTTTAGATGAAAATTCCCCCAAAACTGGGCAACCATGTACAAAAGAGCAACAATTCCTACACTGTTCCTACATTTCCAATCCAATGTGTTGTACGCAGTACTGTAATACATATAAAACACATCTGTGCTTTGGTACTTATCAAAGTTGTACTGTGTTTATGTGGATTGTCATACATTTAGAAAATATATCTGAGTGAGTGCACTGAACAGCTCTGGGTTGTATCAGAGTTGTGTCAGTGTCAACCTTGACTGTGATGTTCGTGTGGACCCACCTGCAGTGGAGGGGAGGTGAGTGACTCTGCTCAGACAGGTGAGTGTAAACCAGGTAGAAGCCAGCGAAGCACCTGCCAGCATCAGCACCAGGATCAGCTTCAGCATCCCCCGGATGGAGTCTGCAAACCTAGGAGATGGTGGGGGGGCAAAGCACAATATATTCAAGATACCGATCTGAAAAATAACACCAGGACAAAAAGCAGACAAGATCTCATAAGTGAGTGACAGGCATCCTTCATAAACACAACAAGCAGCTACACGATTTCTCCACGTCTGCTTCCTCTGCGTGTCATACTCTATTACTCGTGACATGCATTGTTTTAGAGAAAAGCTAAGATCATTTCCTTCTCCCACTTCTTTTCTGAGTGCGTCAGTTGTGCTTGTCATTACAAGAGCAGACACTACTTCCAGAGTTGATTCAATTTGTCTCACCCGCTAGTCAGGCAGACTCGAGATGTGCATTGTAATATATTGTGGAAGACGAGCCATCGGGCCATTCCCCAACCCTCTTGAGATCTGCGGTTTCTCTTTGTAGCCCTTTCTAAAAACCCTCACAGTTCATTAACTTCTCTCCTCTCCCCTGGGTATCCACATGTATGCTTGTAAAAAGATTACATGAAGCTACAGATGCCTGTAGCAAAAGACAAACACTAATGACTTTTATTTTTGTTGCTCAAAGACAAGATGCTTGAAAAAAAAGGAGAGCTGACTTGACAATGAACTTTATGTGAGACTTATAAAAAGAAGAGTTAGAAATGGCTGATTAGTTCAGCTAGGTTTTGAAATTCTGTCAGTATGCTGAGGGCCAGGCGATGAGTGAAATTATCCTTTGGACAGATAATGAGAACATCTCTGCTCAGAATGTTCCGGGGTGGCATTTTTTAGATGTCTGCTGGGATTTCAAAAGCTGTCATTCACAACCTCAACACATTACCTCCATGCTCCGGTTACATCCTCCATTTCTACCTTTGGACTCCAGATTACTGTTAAAGAATCCTGAGCAGGCTATGGGCCATAGCATGATGAGTTTTGTCAGTTTCTTATGTTAAACAGATCTAAAACGATTGTAATACCGTTATAAGAATGGGCTGGTAACATTGGAAAAGGCAGTCTAATCAGAGGGCTGAGCGCTTTTCAGCTACACAAGAGAAGTCAGATTTCTCTGCACACAGCTATACCCCTCAAATCTGTATCACCCATCTGCCACTGACTGGCTCTCATCCACAACCCTTCAACCGTCCCTGGTTGCCAGAAATGGAGGAAATCCTTAGCCTGCTACCCAGCCTAACCCTCATTTCTTTGCTGAGAGGATCAAAGCCTGCTCCCCCTGTATCAATTCCAATCTGATACTCTAGGCAGAAAAGCCATAAGTAGCTTATTTCCCACACTCAACCTCCGATGGTCGCTGAGTCCACTGATAAAGAGCCTGGTCACTGATTGGCAAGATAAGTTAGGTGTGACACGGTTTGAATTAAACTATTGCAATTGAGTGGAGTTTAGATGTGGGAAAACCACTGACAACCAATAGCAATACAAATATATCATTAGAAAATACACTATATACTCAAAAGTATGTAGACCCATGAACAAAGTATGTGAATAAAACAAGATTACAGCCGTATGTGACTTTTGATTGATGATTTCAAACCCATGTGCATTCACCAGCTGCCACAACAGTCTTCACTCTTCTGGTTTCAGGCTTTCAAGCAGTTGTTGGCACCTGGCTGCAGAGATTGAACTCCTTTTCAGCCACAAGAGCATTACACTGTTGTTGGGTAATAAGGTCTGGCATCATCTCAAAAAGTGTTGGATGGTAGTTGAGGTAGGGACTATGTGCAGGCCAATCAAACTATTCCACAATGGAGTAAGAAAACCATTTATTTGGTTTCCTTTGCCAAATTGTTGCCACAAAGTTGAAAGAATACTGTCTAAAATATCCTTGCACGCTGTTGCTTTTGTACAATTGTTCTTGACTGGAAGCAAAGGGGCACAAACGTAGAAACACGCCTTCAGATCAAATCATGTGAAAACTACAGCATCCAGATTTACTCACTTAGCAGAAAACCAACAACCTTGTGGTTGACTGCTGCAGAGAGACACAGTAATACAAAGAATTACAAGAAATTCATTGTTGGTTTTGGTCTTTTCATGGCATTCGTTGACAGTACAAAAAAAAACAACAACACTTTGCTGTTAAGGTTTGTGCATCTCCAGTAATGTAATTCAGAGCTCGGTTACACTCAGTGAGTAAAGAGGGTCGTGTCATCTCATGAGGTAATGTCAGAATTAAAAGCCTATCTTTTACACTCCTCTAACAGGATTTATTGAGCATAAAGATAGCATCATTTAAGTCACATAGAATCTGATACCATTTTTCTGCTCCCCCAGTGCCTGTAGGGAATGATGAAATATCATCATGAGTATGACATTATTATTTGGGGCCTGTCTAGGTTTTTAGTGAGAGACCTGCAGTAAATAAACTAAATAGATGTAGACGGTATAATATGATGACCAGTATGCAGTCGCAGATTGTCCCTGTTTGCCGGCGAAACAAATCAGGCAGTAGCTGATACTCATTTGTGTTTTCTCCATCTCATCTCATTAACCTGGAGTATTGTCAGGCTCAGACTTTAGTGATGTGAAGAAGGAATAACCAGGTTCTGTTTTCTGCCACTACCCCCCCCCCCCCCCCACCCCGCCTCTCCCTCTCCCTCTCCCTCCTCTTTGCCCGGGGTTTGTAATGGGAAGATAATGAGAGACGCTTGTTAGTTATTCTACCCAACCTCCTCAGTCGGTGAAAAAAAAAAAAAAAAAAGTGCAGTATGCCACTGTCATCCAATCAGTTTCTGTTTGGGCCACACAATTAAACAGCTGCCAGATTGTTTGTCAAATGTTTCCATGATGGGTGCTGCACCTCGGAGCATCCGCCACTAATTGAACCCGCTGCATCGAGCCATTCAGCTATCCACCGGCAAGACGCAAGC
Organism: Scomber japonicus; assembly: GCF_027409825.1. Lineage (NCBI taxonomy): Eukaryota > Metazoa > Chordata > Actinopteri > Scombriformes > Scombridae > Scomber > Scomber japonicus. The sequence continues at coordinate 28,565,998 of NC_070588.1, forward strand.
AATGAGATGTTTGCAGGCAGCCAGTGTTTTTTTGGCAAGTGGTAATTCCCCCAAGAAATGTAGTTTTTCTGCAGGAGTATTGCCACTGATAATATGCAACGCAGACACCTGCAGCACAAAAAGCATTTTGAAAGGGGATATCTTGGAGCCCCCTGTGGCAAACTGTGCTCAGCGTCAACGTGGTACTGTGCTGGCTAGATGGAGTGGGACAGCTAGAGGCGTGTAATAAGTCACATCTCGGCATTAACATCTTAGGCCAGAGATATAATTGCTTTTTCTACGCATTCGCAAATTCATGATGGCTGCCTCAAGCATCCTGTGTCCATTTGGAGGGTTGATTGTGCACATCCTCAAAAAAGTGAATGTGATGCTTCCGCATGATGCAATACACACATGAATTGTTAGGACAATCACAGGGTCGGGGGTCAGCAGGCACATGAGCGGCGACAACAATGGTGGAAAGTTTTGTAGTCCACAATTACCCGCACCTTTACGATGTGTCATTGCTACTGCAAAATGACAAATATGCTTGAATAAACACAGTAGTAACCTCCTTGAGTGTTACCACGTTTCTTTTTGACATCGTGCTTCGTCTTCTGCATGTTTTTTTTGGCAGATTTTACATTATGTATATTCGGAAGTTCCATGGTAGCTTTGTGTTGCCCCCTCAAGTGGAATCCTCCAGTAATGCGAAAAGTACATAGGAAAGTACATGAACAATTATGTTCACGATGCAGCCGGTTCTCTAAGTGAACAACCAGCCTTAAGAGCTGCTAGTGGAAGAGACATTATAAGATTTCTAGGGAATGTTTCTATTGATGGTATATTGTAGCAGTGGATAAATAAAAGAGAAGGAAAGTGGCAGAATTTAGTTTAAAGGGAAAAGAAAGACAAAATTGAAGTTATTAAAGTATCTATCTGCTGTTCTAAAACCGGTTTCCAGTTAAGCCACCCCAACAGCCTTCAGATAGAGGCTCACATCACAATAGACGTCATCTCGATGCCTGAAGACAATTGATAAGTGTGTCTGCTGCTTGTGGTCCATGTTCCAAGAACAGCAGCCACAAATCGTTCATTTATCATTGATCATTTTTTGAAATAATTATATTGGCTAGTAATGTTAAAAAGTGGCTTTCTGAATACTTTGTGAATCAACTCCCTTAATTACTCCAAGATGACTCACTCATTAAATCTCACTAAGGTAACATTCATAGTGTATATGTTTGGTTTATTGTTTTCTTCCAATTTATGTTGGCAGATAAGAGCAAAGCCATTAAAATCCCAGCTACAGAGCTAATGTGAGTCCTGGCCCTGTTGTTAACAAATTTCTTCTCTAAGAGTGGCTGAGAAAGTTAACATAATCTTTACCAACTATAGGAAATCACCCTAGACTGTACAGCTTCATGAATAAGAGCCAAATGTTGACTCCTGACAGCCAACAGCTCATCAAGCTTATAAAGCCCACACTGTTAGCGTTTGAATCCCCTTTAATGACACATTAAAGCTCTATCCAATAAATGTCACCTCTGTGTACTTTGGCAAATGCACTGGATGCAATAAATGACTGTTTCTACCATTCTTGTCGAATGGACAGCGGGCCTGGTTATTTTCAGGGCAAAAGAACCCCAGAGATGTCCACGCAAACCACATTGGCACATAACAATAATTGCAAATAGAGCAAATGATGTGCAACCAGTCGGCAAAACTGAATTTTATTTAACTATCAACTGTTGCAACAAAGAGAGACTAATCAATCCCTCCAGTGACTCAGAGTCTACGTAATCAACACCAATAATTCAACAGCTCTGTTTACATACACTTTCATCTCGTGCTGCAAACAGCTTCATTGATTAACAGTGGGAGTTATGGGCTCATTTCCCTGATTACAACCTTAAGAAAACACTGGGCCTGCCTGGAAGTGCTGATTGGGCCTCCGCCTGCGATAAACATATATCCGTCAGAGCTGGGAATGAATCCCTTGCTTTTGCAGACTCCACACTTTGTCTTCACGGTGTGGCTCCCTATCCATCAATGGAGGTGAAGTGACGGTTGCATTAGCATTCCCCTCACTCTATCATGGTGTCGCTGCATTGAGATCATATATTAAAAGAAAGTAGATGAGATAAGGGGAGCAAGGGGAGAGACTTCCTCCTTTACCTCAAGTCAACCCTCCATCGTTATTTAAATAAGATTTATTAGTTCTTAATAATGACATAAACAATACGGCTGGCCGAGCGTCAGGGGGATAGACTGAAGTGCAGATTGTTTGACTACCAAGTGACCAGAGCTGTTTCACCAAGAGGAAAATTCAAAGCTATTAGTTTCTAATCTTGTTTGTCAGGTTCCAGAGGCCCAGCCAAGGCTATTGAACACAACACAAATTGATGCACTTTACAGGTTAAAGGACATTTTCTGTGTTATGTAATGCTAGAATTGTATTTCTTCTGCAACAGATTGTCAACACAGTGTCAACCAAGTTCCTGCTAGTATTCAAGTTGCAAATATCAGCAATTTTGTCAAAAAGGTCAGATTCATTGAGTTGTATACGTTCCATTGAAGTATTCAGATGTCACTCAAGTGGATTTGAGGCTCGTTCAAGAACCTCAACTTGCAGCCATTGTTCTTTTGTTATTAATATGGCAGAACCTCAAGTTTTTCATGATCATTGATTACAAAGTAGCATTGTGATACAAGGAAACATTGCATTAGAACTAAGTGAAAGTGTCAGCAGTCAAATTGTTATTCTAAGCGAAGAGCAGCTTTCTCAACGTCAAATCATAGGTAGACTAAAGGTTTCTAAGGGGGCAGTGCACTGTAATATAAAACCTCTTAACAGAAACTGGATCAGTAGTATCCAAAGCACAATCAGGGCAGGAAAGTTATCACACCATCAGAAGATCAATACATCAAGCTTCGTTTCTGGAGAGATAGAAAAGCAACTTTATCACAGATACAACATTTTCTGAATAAAGAATGCAAGACTCTAATCAGCAAAAGTACTTTCAAAAGAAGGCTGTGCTGTAATGGACTCAGAAAATAAGTAGGAGTTTCTGAACCATTTCTCAAGAGGGGAAACAAGGCCAAACGCTTGGGGTAGGCTGAGAAATACCAGCATTTCACAGTGGATGACTGGGAGAAAAAAATCCTATTTAGTGATGAATCCTAGTTTGAGATTTATAGCAGTAACAGAAGGGTGTATGTAAGAAGATGAACAGCAGAGAGAATGATCCTGCAGTGTATCAAACTGACAGTGAAACATGGCGGTGGGAATATTCAAGTCTGGGGCTGTTGAGTTGGACACCTGCACTGAATAGACTCTGAATACACCGTGACCAAGAAGAAGTAACACTCCATTCTTTAGAGATATGTTGTACCCTCCGGTTTGCGTCTTTGTGGAGAAGGATTCATACTGCAACAGGATAATGATCCCGACTTCAAAACTTTGCAAGAACTACTTAAAGACAAAGAAGACCAAGGAGTCCTGATTGTCACGGACTTTCCTCCACAGGCACCTGACCTCAACCCCACTGAACATTTAAGGGGGCACCTGAAGACAGAGAAAGCCGATGATGCTGTGTGACATCACAAGAAGATCTTTGGAACATTGTAAGATCATGAATAAATGGGTTTTGTACAAACCAAACACATATAAGATCATATGAAATTCATGTACATCTTTCAAAGATTCAACTTTTCACTCAAAGCATTTAGGGTTCCATGCTCTGCCCACTTAGAGGCTTCAGTCTAGCCAGGATTCCTACTATCACAATAGTACTTAGTAAACAATGATCTACTGGAAACTTGACTATAGCCATATTAATAACAGGTGAACACTGGCTGCTAATTACTTGAATGAGCCTCGGATAAGTAGATCCAATCCACCAAGTGTCATCTGAATGCATGCTTCAATGGAAGGTATACAGGGGAGTTAAGCTGGTCAATGCCACAAATATGCTTAAATATTTCTCATGACTTCTTGTGTTTTTACATTTTTCCTGAATCCTCAAACTTTGATTATTTCCAGATTTACATGGAAATATTAGAGATTATAGATAGTATAAAAAAGATAAGATAATCCCTATTAGTCCCACGATGGGGAAACTTACAGTTACAGCAGCAAGTGGATAGCAAAAATAGAAACAGCATCAATAATGTACAGAGGAATATTGGTGTCAGAAATGTGATAATATACCTGAATGTGATTTAACTGAAAGAAATAGTATACCTGAAATACTGACATCGCATTAAAAAAGACTTTTGGACCCCTGTGTATGTATAATACATTTAATATAGCTTGCTTTAACAAATAATAGTTCTACCTGCAAAGTATGTTTTTAATGTTCTGGAGCTGAAGTAGTTAAGTGAAATGACATGAACACTTTTCACTGCTTTTCCTAAGCTGACTGAGGTCACTTGTCTGACTATCTTGGAGACAACACTGCTTGGAGGATTACATGTGGAAAATGCCAGATTCAGCTGCAAAGAAGGTCTGCAAATGTAAATGAGGGGTTACAGTAAATGCTTATTTTCTAATTTGATGCCTCACCGGCTCCATCAAGTTTTCACTGAGCTGAGAGGCATTAGTCAGATAATCAGACTGAATTGCCATTTCCTTTTTCAGTTAAACGCTCAGGAAATCAGAGAGCAGGGCAGCTATTCAGCGGACTAGAATTAGGCACGGACAGCACTGCATTCGTATTACCTTTATGTTCTTAAAGTTGACCTTAAAGACACATCAGTGGTCACAGGATGAGACAGTCACATTTAAAAAAGAAAAAAAAAGAAAAAGTAAAGTTAAAGCTTACCTGGCCATTGCCACTCCGAACACACATCCACCGACAGTTGACCAGAAACCAATCCATCCTGCATCCACCTGTGAGTTAGAGATGAGAGAGAAGAGAAGAGAAGAGAAAAGAAGAGAGAAAGTTATTCGGTGTTCAACATGCAGGCTGTGACTGTGAGTACAGAGCTAGACAGAGAGCAGGCAGTAAGCATCTTAGGTCTGCCAATGTCTGTCAGTCACTGTCTGGTAAATTGCAAAGCAGCATTTGCTGAAGGGGGAAAAAAACAGTTATGTGCGTTTGTGTGTTTGTGTGTGTGCAGCCGCAAGACTGCTGTCCTTTCTTATTTACATTGATGTAGGCTAACACTTACTCATGGCCTTAAAGTCAGAAGAAAGGACATTTTGGGCAGGGGACAGCAGCAGAATCAGGTGAGGTGTAGCACGTGTGCACGCGCCTGTACACACACACACAAAACCAATCAGTGTGTGGCACCCAGGCAAAGAACGTCTCCGAGTGCCAAATAAGGTGTTTGGTTCCCATCAATCTCCCAGAGGCAATAACTCACATTCAACCAAATCCAACCAGATGGAAGATGGGACAGAAAGGGAGCAGAATCTAAAGTAGGATGTGGTGCTTTTTGCTTAATCATACTCTGCACTGACCTGTCAAGAAATTCTATAATGAAGAAAAGTGGACTATCAAGATTATTAAATGTAAAACTTATTTTGGCTTAGAAAGTGATGAATGCTCAAATTTCATTATATTTGATCTAAGTGACACTCCTCCTTCTGTGCCACGCTAAAAACTCATTGGAAAGGCACCCATCTCTTATTTGTGTGATCTGGGGCAGCACGGTGAGGCGAACGGCAAACCCACTGGCAAATGACGAATATATGTGCTTCTGCTGTTATAGAGACATCAAAAATATTTGATTCACAATCATTCTAAACACCCACAACCCTGTGCCACCTATAACTGCTGCTTATTATCTACGTAGACAGAGCAGCACCAATCCAAAAGGTTTCTAAGGCATATAATGTCACATTCGTTTGCACACCAATTTTAAGAAGCTAAAAACACAAATTGCGTGCCAAGCCATTTCAATTCTGAGATGCAAATTACTATGTTTCATGTGCGGGTGGAGAGTTAATTGACTGCAGTATTCTTAGTGCCTTGGAACCCTAAAAAGAGGCCAGATTTGAAGCTTAATCATGTCTGCTATATTGCGATTGTGTCAATAAGCTGCTGTTAGGGTAAGGAGAGCCAGGAATCCAGGCTCTTGACACGTTAATGTGTTTGTTTTCCTTAATTCTCTCTCTCCAGCTCTCCTTATAAGCCATTTTTAAGCCAATAATCAAAAGACCTTATCCTTAGCTTTAGTTTGACATGGTATTCCTACACCAATTCACTTCATGTAATCCCAGAAAATCCACCAAACAATCTTAAATAGCAAGGAAGTGTTCAACTGTATCTGAAGGCAGAACATGCATTCTGATGAAGTTATACACTGCTCCAGAACTACACAAGAGATTTTTTAAGGGAATAAAATATATATATAAAAAACAGTAATCAACCTAAAGAAGAAGATCAGTCCTCTACTTCTCTGAATTCTAAATGGCTACTTTCCACTAAGGGAGCAATTACGTATGACTGATGAGCACAGTAAGGCACCAGTTTCCTGAGTCTTACTCATTATGGTGATGCTAAGCTCCATGCTCAATCCTCCTGTGCAGGTCTCGCACATTTCCAGCACACGGAGCTCACACAGCAGGCATTAAGCAACAGGAGTGCATTGCTTTTACAAGGCTGTGTACTATTCCAATTCCAAATGAGATCCAACTCAAGAATACCACACCTTAGCATCAGTCTGTCCACTTAAACTTTCATCATCCTCCTCTGTTTGAAAGGCTCTTGTCCTTGTCTGACCCCGACTTGTACTTCCTACACTGGAGAGCATGCAGTAAAATTGTGTAACTACAAGAAAAACAGACAGATTGCATTTGAGAATACATAATCTCAAACATAAAACTGAAACAAGGCTGGCAATGAAAAACCACTGAGACGTGCTTCTGTCAAAGAAAAAAGACAAACTGCCCAATTCTGCTGTTTTTATATCTTTTCCAAGCAGAAACCATTGGGTCTCGGGGTTGAAGTCAATATGGAAATGAAGCAGTTCTTGTAATGGTTGCTACATGCTTGCTGAGAAGCACTCATACTGGGGAGTGGTGAAGTCTTTCAACGTAATCCAAAAGGGGGAAATCTACCAAGCAGAGTACCCTGTCCTTAGACTTGAAGATGCCACAAACAAAACTAAATCATCTGCAAAAAGTAACGTACCCGCACTCTCTGGTCATCAACTTGTTCAAGAGATTCTTTACAATAAAAATCCCATTCATCCATTTTCTGGCGCTCATCCGGGGCTGGGTCGCAGCAGCCTTCAGGCTCAGCTCACCTCTTGACCACAATGGTCCAGTACAATGCTTTCATTCCTGCTGACGTCACCCCACCCTGCCTGTCAACTCCACACTCCATTTTATCCTCACTTGTGGACAATACCGATACTTGAATTCCTTCACAATTCCCTTCCAACTCAGTGGAACCGTGGCCTCGGACTTGAAGGGGCCAACTCTATTTCTTTACATGAAAATCAAATATAGATTTGTCAAATGGGTATAACTCTTGTGGACTCCATCAGCCACAAAGAAGTCCCTGTTATGTAAGGGTTAGATGACTTGTAGCACCCATATTCTCAGGGGGACAAAGTCAAAGACATTGTTCACTTCCTCAGAGTACAAATAGCTAGAACAAGCCACGGTCAAGATAAATTCCACATAGCTCCTCCTGCATCTTATGTTTGACAATTGACTGTATCTTCCTTTCCAACACAGTGGCATACACTTTCCTAGGGAGGCTGAGCAGTGAGATACCTGCACAACTAGAGCTGAATAGAGACACTTATATAAATCGATTTTTTTCACCCGACCCTGATTACTGCCCAGGGAAGCTGGAGGACCCTGGCTTCAGGGGTGGGAGGTGGAGGATCTCTAGTTTCCCCAATCAGACAAGGTCAATCCTTCACCATGTCTACGTGAAGTGAACAAGCGTTCCCCAAAGGTGTCTGGACCTGTGCCCTATACTGCCCTTGGTTCTCTTTATAGCAGTGTTCACTTGTGGTCAAAATCAAGACAGAAGCAAGTCAGTGGTGTTTAATGGTTGCTGAAAATTAAAAACAAATTAAACATAAAAATGCCAGTCCTGTTCATGCATAAGTGGCATTTATAAAGCCACAAACATAAAAACTGCTTGGAACTGAATGCCCATATACCCTATAAAAGCCTAAAATGTAATGACCCTCATTCAGTTTCAGCATCACCTCAACCCCTGCTAAGTTTCCTGAGCTAGCTTCCATCAGATCACCACACGACCTCCTGCTGTGCCATTTGCCAGCCAGTGCGTGTCTCTGCCCCTCTGTCTGTCACTTACTGAATCAACCCCTGCAAGTTAAACACCCCTGGTACATTTCAGGTAGAAACTCCTCTCAGCATGACACCTGCTTACCAGAGAGCTGGCTTGGTGTTGGAACTTTTTTTTTTTTTTTTTTTAAATCATCTGCAGGTCGTGTTTCTTTTGACATCATGATATAAACCAGGAAGTCTTTCTACCACAGGTGAAATAGGACCCTCTCCTAGGGACTGGGTACAAGTTTTTTTCCCCCAATCCAATCTTCTCTCTCAATCTTGTTTCATCTGATGACAACCGCCCCCGCTGCCTCACAGCTGCCACGATCACCTTTCTATCAGACTGCATGGCTAGCTGAGAAAACGGATGACAGAAACATCTTTCTTTTTCTTCTTAAAAACCCTGAAGAAACATCTGATGGAAAAATGCTGACAAAAATCGAGGGAGGGTAGAAAATATGAAACAGACAAAGGATAAAAAATAAAGGAAAAATGGCTGCCTGAAGCAAATGTAGAACAAAGTTGTTAACTACAAGTACTTCAGAGAACCAACAACTGCATTTGACATCTGCGATACAGGAGGTCATCATTTGGAATGCATGCAGCACCAGACCTGAGTTAGCATGTAGGTGGAGGGCATTACATTGCATCCAGATGTGTTCTGTGAGCACAAATGAAGGGAATGCAACAGTGTAAGTGGTGCACTTAGGTGCAAAATGAGTATACCTGCATTCTGCCCATTTGGAAGCATCTGATCTGCATACTGCTTATTACTTACCCTGCTCTTTCAACCAGGAGTTACACCCCACACACACACACACACACACACACACACACACACACAGTGGCACTGGCGGCAATACAATGTAGCAATTATAAGCAAAAAAAAGAAGTAGCAAGGTAGACACATCTATTTGTTTATACACCTGCTAGCAACCACCCATCTGCACCGAAATGAACACATTATTGGAAAGCATGAGGAAATTAATAGAAAGTATGAAATTGCTCTCTTGCTATCAATGCACTGTACCTTGGCCTTAGGCGCTTGCTGCATATTTTAAATTACCAGAGATACAGTCAGACTCAGTAACATTTTACAGTGATGAGAGAAGGATAATAAAAGACCAAGGAAACAGAGCAAAGGCAAAATTGTTTTCATATTGCAAAAGCATTGGACTTTGGAGGCCGAAGGAGGAAAATAGTCTACATACATCACATCTTGTGCTTGTGTGAAATTCTCATTTCACATCCCGAAACAACTTCTTTCAGAGCTGATTTACTTATTTTTTTAATGTAACAGAATCAACAATGCTTACAGCAAATAGGAAGGCAGGATGAGTTAAAGCCACGATTTGGACCCGTGGATGCATTGTGAACTATGCAAAAAAAAAGTATTTGCTTTTCCTCAGTTCAACCTGACTTTAAGATCAAATATCTCCACATCTGAAGAACAAAGTTAAGTTTCAAACATTTTCAGTTGTATTCTCCTCATCATGTTTAGAAGCATCACTATGCTTTTTCACACATTTTGAAGTTTTGTACCCAGAGGGATATCCTGTAACACACCTTACTTCACTGCCATCTTCTTAACTAGCCTGGATAAAAAGAAATGTGGAAGAGAGAGAGAAAAAAAAATCTAAGAACAAATAAAATCTAACAAAAATTTGGTATGCTACCTGCTACCTCTTGACACAAGTAAAAAGACAGAGTTGTGACGGGAAGTGTCTCATTCTCCTCTCTCCTGTGTGTGATCTCAGTCTGATGATAACCTTGAAAACATCCTGCCTTTGTCTTCTGGCGCGCCGCTGCGTCGAGAGCTCTAAGATACAAACTGTGGAGCTTTGGAGCCATTTTTCTCCTCTAACCCGTGTCACACTGACAGCCCCAGCCAAACTTGTCTTTATCAATTTGTCCACGTCAGATTGAAGATGATGAGCAGACATGAAAATGTTGAACTACTGTTGATTGGCCCCTTCACAAAAGATGGACAGAACTTCTGATTAGGCTCAATAAGTGGAAAAGAGAAAGCGAGGAAAGCGAGAGAAAAGAGTGTAGGTGAATGATAATTTTCTCCTTACTTGATGGTTCTTAGAAATATGACTGTTTTTATCTGATATGGGGCTTTTTTTTTTTTTTTACTTTGAAGTGTATTCACAAGAGGACAAGAGCGAGGTAATAAACTATTGCAGAAAGATTCAGCTTTCTGGAGGAGCCTTGGGGTTAGATTTACCTCACCACTGTTTCAGCTCTGCTTTAAAACACAGTTAATGCTTTCTGTACATCGCTGATAAAGCGATCACCTGTGGAATAACATACTTCATACTTCATTTTCCCTGAAGGTATAAGGAGTTTCTACGAAGTGTTTCAGATATCTGTAAGGATTTTCACTCATCCAGGTCATCGTATATATCCACATTGAGAAACTGGAAATGCTTTGGATGTTCCAAAATGCAACCATGAGACTGAAGAGAAACCTTACCAGCCATTCATCCCATTGTTCATCTGTGAAAACCCATGCAAATTGCTAGAACAGTTGAGGTTTTCAAAATAGGAGGAAATCAAAGCTGGCAAACAGATTGGTGAGCTACTCGTGTTGGTTTATTTTTATGCAGATACAAGATGAGCCTCTATTCATACGCGGTTGCAAATTACCCATAAAAAGGGGTAACCAGGATGAAATATGTTGGGCAGAATAAGTGGTGATCAAGTCTGCATATTTTCACGAAGGCCAGTCAAAGTAGCAGTACTGACTAAGATTTGTGTCTTTTTGATGGATTGGTATTTGAAGTGGCTTCTTAGACAAGCAATTTTAGGCAAAATGTGCACAGAAAAAATACTCACCAGTAGTCATTATATTCAATATTGTGGCTTTGTTTTACTGAAAAGCTTCCTTCCACTGACAAAATTTATGTGACAACAGTTATGTGTGTGTGTGTGTGTGTGTGTGTGTGTGTGTGTGTGTGTGTGTGTGTGTGTGTGTGTGTGTGTTTGCGGCCTACCTGGCTGACTTTGGCTGGGGTAAGGACCATATCGAGAACTCCCGACCAGCCGGCAATCACTCCTGTGGGTACTGCATAGGCAAGCGCTATCATCACGAACCGTAGGTTGCTAAAAGGTAAAAGAAAAAAGACAACAACACATTTTAGTCTCGAGATTGCACTCACAAACTAAGATGTTTCTGTACTGGCTCTTGTCCAAAATATGAATATGGATGAGTTCTCCAACAAGATGTGACTACACAAGATTAGATGCATAATTTGTGCTTGTGTCCTAAATAATGTGCTGGACATAAGATTCTGTACAAAGAGAGTATGTTGTTATTTTGTAATCATCTGATTTATTTATTAAGTACAACCACCTGTGTATGTTCCTTAATTACAGCCTATTAAAATTAAAATAACTTCTGGGTAAGGGCTGAGTTATGCATACGATGTGTTGTCCAACCACATCAGGAGGCAATACTGTTTATTGCTGTTTCTAAACGGCCACACTGGATGGCACAGTCGAATAATGTTAAAATAAAATATGGATATAACAGCGCACGTTTTCAGTCTCTCCTGGAAGGCATTCATAGCGTTGCGTTCAGTTGTAAATGTGAAAAGTGAACCAAGTAGTAGTGCGAAGAGTGAAAAGAGAGCTTGAGACACAAGTTCAAGCACTGAATGTCGATTATCGGTTTTGGACAGTTACAAAAATGGTCAGATGCAGTCCCTGCAACTCAGACGCTGGAAAGGAAGAGGGGGTCTCCGAAGCCGTTCAGCTATTCAACAAGGACCTCTGGTGAAGTATACTGGTACCTTAAAAAGATCTACCGTATACATCTCATTTAGGCTTATCAGTTTTCATGGAGACAAATACATACTATAGTTTGCAAGTTTCTTCCATTTAACATGCAGCAGTTTGCTAAAACTCAAGTATCGAATAGGCAGATCTCTCATGAATTTAATGAGGCATCCTGCTCTCCATCATTCAAGTCAAAAAGGTACAATACTGTCACATCTGCTGTTTAAGTCATTATAACAAAAAAGGCCAATATTTTAATATTTATACATGTGCATCTAAAGACTGCTTGTACACAGTTGAGATTTTAATTTAAATCGAGGGTCATCAAAGGTTTCACAGTTTCTATTCAACAAGAAAATGTCACTATTTACATGAATGCATGAGGCCTCCTCCAAGTACAACCTGCATCCCACCAGCACTGGCAGCACTAGCTCCAGGGCTTTTTTACTAGCCTACAGTCTGCTGTCACTTTACACGTACACACACAGCTCTGGCTCATCTCACTGCTCCTGTCACGGCAACAGATCTATCCTCGTGGAGAGTGTAGTGACAGAGAGATAAGCAGCTACCTGAGCACAGTGGGCAGAGTGCTGGAATAAAGCTGAGAGGTATCAGAGGGCAAAATGCACCTTAAACCAAACAGTGCTATCCTAAACTGTGGATTTAAAAGTCTATTCTAGGCTGTGTTTGGGTACTGATTCATTCATTGGCTAGATTGCCAAATATACTGATCAGCGAAAAGAAATAATGCAACTGGATCAAAAGATTGAAAAGCTGGAACTGGCACTATTATGACTGCTACTGTAACTCTCTCAGTATTTGTATTATATTACTGCTACAACTGGCACTACAACTGGTGCTATAGTCACAATTACAGTTTCTACTGCTGCTGAATTTGCTGTTCAAGGCTGTCCAAAACACACATTTAAAATGAGTGAAATTGTTTAGGTTCTTTTCTATCGGTAGATCTCTGCTTAAAAGCTGTCTTGCAGTTTGACAGCTCTGCTTACAGTAAACAGTCAGAAGTCTGACGTTTGGTATCACATCATAATGTACAATGAAATAACAGAATGAGTTTTTGTTGTCCGTTTTAGATTAATGTTTAAAACATAAGTCTGCTGTCTGTTTTTGACCTTGTAGTAGAATAACGATCGTTGAAAATGTTTATGCATAAGTGTTCAGAATTTTTATGAGATTGCAGCATCCTTCAAATGATTGTGATGTCAATTTTTTTTTAGTAGACAAATGAGCCAATCCTAGTGACAATTGCTGCAGTCTAGTATTCATCCCATGGTCCTTGGGTCATATCTAAGGGAAGGCACTCCTGAAAGTGCGGAGAGACAGCAAATAGGGGTCGACATGATATGAAAAGCATTAAAAGTCTGCATTAAATAACTGATTTTTCCTTTTTACTAAAAGATGTATAATTTAGTCTGTAAAACTTAACCAACACAGAAGGGCTAACTCGTCAGTTCCAGTGTTAGCTGTCTATTTACACCTAAAGGAAAAGGCACATTGCTTTGAGGACAGCAATGTAAAGATCTTGGAAAGGGAGGACAGATGGTTTGAAAGAGGAGTGAAAGAAGCTATCTATGTAGAGATGGAAAAACCATCTCTTAATAGAGAAGGGGCTCTGCGACACACACATCCCCCATCTGCAATGCCGCCCTTTCATCCCTACCCAGGAGAGTAAAAAACGTAGCCTCCAAAAACAACGGCCATTCACAATTGGCTTCATGTGACTCCAACCACTCTGACGACTGTCATTCACTAGTGGCCTCACATGACTCCAACGGCTGTCGAATGGAGCATTACCTGAGCTACACCCTGGAGCACTGACGACCACCTGACACAAGAGGCCTTTTGTGAACCCTTCCACAGAGGTTAAATACCTGGATTTCTCCACCAGGTACTAACACTAGCCCAAACTGGTCAGACACACAAGAACTGATGAAGCCCCTTGGATAAGAGGCGAAACGTCTTCATAGACATATAAGTCCAGTTACTTCCGATTCAATTGCCCAGAGATGTCAAACTTAACAAAATTGTGAAAAATATTTGTCACAATTTCTGAAACCAGACATTTAATTTAAAATGAAATCACAAAGTTAAAGGCAGCAAGTTCTCACGAGTTGAAACAACTTAATGCTTGCCATTTCTGTTAGATAAATGACCAGTGTGTAGGAGTTAGTGGCATCTAGTGGTGAGGTTGCAGAACTGAACGCTATCCTACCTCCCCTTCAAAGTGTGTAGGAGAACCTTATAGCCCCCGCAAAACTCATGAAAGACGTGAACGACCCTCTCTAAAGACAGTGTTTGCTTTGTCCCTTCTGGGCTACTGTAGAAGCACAGCTGTGCAACTTGGCATCCTCCGTGGAAGAGGACCTGCTCACTATGTAGATATAAAGGTCTCATTCTAAGGTAATGAAACACCAATTCGCACCTTTCATTGAATTTGTGTGAATGCACCGCATAAAAAACTTGCTTTGCATTTGGGTTTGAATGCACCATTAATTGGACGCAATGTCAACAAGCGAATATCAGATTGTTTCAGTTTTTCCCGATGAAGACGTCATTACCTGCTCTGTGAATCAGTGAACAGGCTAAGCCTATGTTGCTTGTTTAAGACAATGTTTGCCCTGCCCCCATTTCTGCCAATTTTTTGCGGATTTGTATTTTCTACACAACACAAGCACTTCACTAGATGACACACCCACTTCGATTCGGTTTAGACATGAGTACTGAGGGTCAGGATTAGGGTTAGGGTTAGGGGTCAGGGAAGCATGTTGTGTAGTAAAGTCGGTGTATCATGTAGATCTACGAGACCTACGAGACCCTTGTCAAGTTTTTCATACTTGCTCCACACCCAACCCATTTTCATTGGTAAACTTCAAAGCTGACATCCTTGACATTTCCGTTTCACTTCCAGTCGGCACAACATGCATGAAGAGAGATGAAGAATTGTAAGCCTATATAAAATATGACAGTGTACAAATCACAAATGTCAATCATTTAAGCTGATGAAATGATTAAGACTAAAGAAAGCTCTGTTAGTTATGAATAAATAACTTACTCATTTGCAGAAGGTGAAATCATAAGCAGAGCCATAAACAAAAACGAAAATGTCATCCCTTTCTCACGCTGCGACATCACTCATAAGTCAACTTTCCGCACTCCGTCTACTACAGTTCGCTCGCTCGCTCGATGTATGTTCAGAAGACGTGCTAGGCTACAGATGTTGTGCCTTAGGGTCTTAGACGAATGGTCTGCTTTTATCTACTTATATCATCATATGTTCTATGCCTAGTTATGTATGTACACCCAGTATACACATGCAGAGCTCTCTAGGGTATATGGCACCCCTCCAATCACATTCAACCCAATTACAATCACTTGGAACACCCACGCTAATCACCTTCGCCCAATGAGGTGGCGTGCTGATTTAAATCAGTGCCACCTTCTCAACTCTAACAATGTGATTAGAATCACCGGGTGTCTGACAAATGAGGAAGAGTTGGCAGAGCAGGCAGCAGATTCATAGATTGTTTTGTTTTTCCTGATCTCCTCTTTTTTTCTTTTTTTTTTTTGTTTATGGACATTGTTAAGCTCCTGCATTTATTCCCTCTCCACTTTGTTCATTATAATGCAGGCAGCATCCTGAGCAGTATCGCATGGGGACATCTGGAGAGCACTTTGCGGGCCCTCCCACATCCCTCCTAAGGCTTCAAATGCTCAACACACAGACAGATAAAGTTCACACACATACTTCAAGTCGGTCTTTGAGCTGCAAACTATGGGAAGAACTTGTCCCATGATGCATAACCTGTACAGCAAAAAGCTTTCTTGTTATAAACATATGCACACCCTTCCCCTGTCCGGACACTGGTGCACTTTGCACAATGAATCTCTTTATTCGCAGAATGCTTTGACACTGCAGAAAAAACAAACAAGCCTGTCTCTCTGCTGCAGGCGTGACTTGTCCTATGCAGTATGAAGCTACTTGGCCTTGGAGAGAGTCATAAAAGCCCTGTGTGACAGAGCACCCTTCTCTTGCTTTTCTACCCAGCACCCTTTCATTAACCTTGCCACAATGGCAGGAAATCAATAGTCATGCACCTCCCTCCCCCCCATATGGGTTCTTATTTAGATAACCAAATGTAAAAGCAGACACTAGCGATTGGGGTAAGGCAAGGGACATTTTTTCCCCTCCTTCTCTTCCTGCTGGTGATGAAATATTTCCGAAGAAAGTCTCAAAGCTGGCAGCGTCATCAGCTAAGTGCCATTTGTCCTTGGCAGACCCAGCTGGAGATCAATGCGTCAGGCTGACAGCTTTCAGAGCTAAAGAGAGTATGACTGGGGAGGAGGGGGGAATCATCAATACTCCAGCTTTGGGGCTGTTTAGTACTCCCTCACACTGTGATTAAAACACAATGATAACTTTACACCTCGTGCAGAGACGTTCAGGCTTTCTAATTAGACTGCTGCTGTGGAAGCAGATGTGAACAGCTGGGAGCGCTCATCAAGCTGAAGATCATTAACCAGTGCTCAGGCCCTGACATACTAATGGATGAACTGACACATCAATGGATAGTTATAAGGCTGACTAACTGACTAGCTGGCTGCCACCTGCTGTCATTGCGGACGCCACAAACCGTTTTGTCAGCTTTGCTGGAGGTGCATCGATCAACCCCCCCCCCCCCCCCCCAGATTGTCATCGGGCTCAATAGTAGTGACCTTATTAAGTGGATAGGGCATCATCCAGGCATGACCGATACACGTTAAATACAGTTTCTTCATCACTGTCACTACGAAACTCTGTATTTCTGTTAAATTTAAGTTATGGCAGGCTTTCAATTCAGTCTTTAGTTACATAAAAGCGATCCCAGTGCGTTTCTCATGGTGTGCTATTTTAGATTTAGTAAAAAGACAGCACTGGTATTAAATTGGGAATCAATATTGGCAAATCACCAATGTTAAGATTTTGGAAGAGAAAAAGACAGATCAGATCCCTAAAAGTTATCAGTCTGTCTGTGACTGGTGATGAATTTTAAGAACTAGAAAGTAATGTACGGATAAAAAGAAGAGATAAATGCTTGAAGAAAAAAAAGATTTCCAGTCAATTACAGACACTTATTCTCAGCACTTTGATATTGAGCACATGTGCACACAAAAAAGTCAGTTTTCGTGCACTGCGTCCAGTCCCTGCAGGGGAATTCTAAGGCTTGATGCTGCTGGACCGAGATACAACATGCTGCCCAAACAGGTCACTGGAAGGCTGCCTATCGCAAGTGGCACAGAAACCCGTTCAGCTGGATGGCCTAGTTAAGTTGGCCTGTGTGTTTGTGTATGTGTGTGTATAAGTACATCTGTCCAAAACTATGCATTAGGTTGATATCAGCTTGGTCCCTGTCATCTACCGTAGGGAGCTCTTACAGGGGAGTTAAGCCTGTGTTTGTGCTGGTCAGAGGCCTGCGGAAAGCCTGGCGCTGTAGTGAAGCTATTTCTTACTGTAGCCAACAAACCTATAGGCCAACTCCCCGGCTGCGGTCGCCCAGCTTTCTCCTTTCTCCAGTCCTTTAATCCCTGGCCACAGCCATGAGCCTCATTCCTTTACAAGCCAGGCGAAAGGCATAGCACTCGCTCCTCAGGCGATGTTGTTTCTTCGTTGCCCCAAGGATAAATACTGCTTTGGTTTAAAAGTGTGGATGAGATGTTGCAGAGATATAGTTCCTCTTACCTCTTCCTTTATGTATTTCCCAGTGAGGGGGAAAAGACGAAGATGATGGAACATCAATAAAACGCATTCTGCTAATACTTACAGTCAGTACCTTGTCATAACAAACCACCTCTCTCCTTTCTAACCACATGCGTCTGCTGTGTCTTGAGAATATATTGACCTCGATGGTAAAGATGCAGAGGATGATGTTTTTTTCGATAGCAACCAGCGTATTATAGCTTAGTAATTAATCTAGAGGGAAGACCGGGGTTTCTATGATAACAACCTAAGCAGATGGTGAGTGGCAGGCCCCTTCATTAAAATTCTATATCTAATTCAAGATTCTGTCACTTTCCCTTTCTAAGACAGGAAGCACACAATGCATAACCAAGTAAGTAGCTACTGTAGACATGATGGATTTGTAGACACAGTGGTTAGAGCGCATTAAAGGTTGTGTAAAAAAATGTGATGTCATAAAACACAACAGCGTCTGAAATAAACTTTAAATGCAGACTCGCTTGCTTCACTTGTCCACACCTGAGCCGAATCAAGGACAGATCGAGCTGAGCATACTGAATACTGTAGTGAAAGAACGGTTTCAACAGAAGGTGGTATTGGTCTTTCAAATGACTTTGTGTGCTTGTATACTGTATGCGTATAAGTATATGTGTGTGTGTGTGTGTGTGTGTGGTTGCACCTCAGAAGTCTGCAGATGCTGCTCCTGTAACTGAGTCTCTGGCTCGCGGCGGCCACACTTGGAGGCATCGGCGGGCGTGACGGGAAGTAGAGCAGGACTGCCACAAAAAGCACTGCAATTGCAGCCAATTCTGCCGGAGCACAGTGACACAGATAAAAGAAATGTCATTTTCATAGTTGAGGTAGATCGGACCGTTCTGACATTCTGTCACAGAATCGTGCAATTTTTGCATAGTAATAGTTAATATCCAGTCTCTCTCTTGTGAAACCAACACATTTTCCCAGTTGGGTCATAGTGTAGTCATGGCCACATGTCCCTTTCTTTACATCAGATAAGGATTGATCAAGCAGCAGCTGCCTGTTACTCCCTGCTAGAGGTGCATTCAGCTGACATTGATCTATCATTTGGCAGGCAGTCGGTGTCTTTGAATGACCCCCAAAACTTCTGGTTGATGAAAGACTTCTGCTTTGTCCCTTAGGTTAAACAAAAGCTGCAGCCCCAATCTATTACAGCATGCTTGTTTCTCTCTTTTAACGTGCTTTTAATTTTCTGAATCAGTTAAGCATAACAGTCCCAGCAATCTATTTTTCAGGGGGGGCGTTTATGAAGATTATAATTTGGTGTTGGTGTGCAAAATTCTTGGATCCCCTTCGCCTGATTGTATTTGTGTCCCTTGACGGGGCTGACATGTTGTTGAAATGATGTGCTATCGATCCTCCATGCCCTCAAGAGTTTCCCGCCCGCTGTAAGTACCTGCATACATAACCAGCTGGATCCTGTCTCTGATCAAGCTGTTGGAAACCGACGCTGCCATCAAGGTTGCTGCCTGGGTGTTGTTGGGGGCTGGGACGACTAGAGGTCCGACCACAAACGAAGCAGCGCCTCCCAGGTAGGAGAAGAGCGAGGCCACGGCGGTGGCGGTGGCCCTCTGGTCGGGAGCAAACCACGTGGTGGAAAGGAAGGGGCCGGCGCTCATTATGGTTGGGCCGGCTAAACCGTTTAGGAACTGACCTCCGTGAATTAACCTGTAGCAGAAAAAGCAGGAAAGCAAATTCTTAAAAATGTCAATAAAAACAAGCAAATCAAACCAAAAACAACTAGAAACACCATATTGTAAGAAAATGGTGGGACAATAGGCATTAACTGTACTGCACTTAATCTTGGGATTAATGCAATGAAATAATTTGCCATAGCATAAGGACTAATTTAAATGTGATGTAAAAGAAATAATTAAATTAGTATATGTGAGTGATGAGGTCAGGCACTTATGGTATCTGAGTTTGTCTGGCTAACTGAAGTCTGACTTCAGCTAGCCAGACAAACTTAGATACCATGAGTACCTGGCATCATCATTTTCAGATGTTGCAAATGCAGTTTTCTCAACTCAGCTACTTTACATTTTTGAAACAAAGTTTAGTCTGTATCAAAAAGGTTAAGTCTGCATTGAGTGCACTTGCAGTGATCTTGAAAACTGAATAGTTAACACTCTGTGTCATTTAGGCTTTTGTACAAAATCTCAGGTATCATTTTCGCACAACATTTGAAATGATACCCAACCCTAACAGGTCACATAAGGTGATTTTGAGTCTTCATTTGTCTTCATAATGACTATCAGGGGGACGCTGGACTTGTGATGGATTTGTAATAATCTGTGTGTCTAATGAGAAGACACAGTACAGCAGGAGGACCAGTCTGCTATCTGAAGCTTCCCACACGTCTGAGAGAAATGAGATCCCTACAGGATGCATAGCACTGTAGCTAGGGCTGAGCAGAACGTGACAGGACAGAATAGAGTACTTTGAGACAGTCACAAGCTAATGACTGAGATGAAAAACGGACAAAAACAATAATCCTAAAATAACCTTAATGTCTTCCAAGTGTGAATGACGACTTGGATCCCACAGTCAGTCAATAAGACTAAAAAATATCATGATAAATGATATAATGATGATGATCTACAGCACCGGCTGGACACACCTTCTTCATTCACTCGAATGAGAAAGCGTGTCCAAACTTTTGACTGGTACAGTACATGCTGAAATGATGATGACAGTGTGACACCAGTAATGTGTAGGATAAATGATATTGACTGTCGCTCTCTCGTCTTCCATCACTGGTGATGAGACGAAGAAGGAAAATAGCAGAGTGGTAAATGCAGCAGTGACTAGGTACCGAGTTCATGTTCAACTGCAGTCTGTACAAAAATGACAGAGTTAAAGATCTGCCTGCACTGATACAAATGACCAGAACAGGGATCTTAATAATGTTTGAATCATGCATACATAGAGATAAATAAATTCTGTGTTCCATGTAAATGTCATATCCAGATTTAATAGAAACAGGATACTGGGTTGTAGACTGCCTGCAATAGAACCCCAATGAAAGCTCTTGCAGTTAATTGAGCAATAACGTGTATGAAACCTACGACTCAGACGGATGTAAAAAAAAAAAAAAAAAAAAAAGACGGAGTGGGATGAATAAAAAAAAGCTGCTGAGTATTTTACAAGGTGCCGGTGTGTGTAGGCTGCCATGTTAACAGGTCTGAGATGTGGGAAGAAGATAGAGAGCGAACAAGTTATTCTCCCATCAATCTGTCACTGACCACAGCACTCTGTATTCTGCCAGGACCCGTCTATCTGTGAGCCCCAGAGGCAATGCACAGCAAAGTTAAAAAGAGTTAGAGGACAGGGAAGTGGAAGCACACACTGAGTAAACATACAGTCTGCGTTATGTAAGTATAACATGAAGATGTTGCCGTTTTTTAAACATTCATTCTTGTTTGGTGCTGATTAAAGTGTCTTGATAGTATGGAAAGATTAGACTCTAATTAATGTGGTCAAAGCGTGTTAAGTGTTTAGACATTTAACTTTTTTTTTTTAAGTAGTAGTATTTGTAGCATCATATTTCATATCGTTCTAAGTATTACATCAGTAGTATTGTACCTTATTTAAATGTACTTATCATAAACAAACAGGGGAACTTTTTAAATGATTCAAGACAATAATGGACATTAAACATGACAGCCACGTTTTACCACAGGTTTCAGTAAGTCTTGAAACAGTCTAATAAATCATGTTATTCCAGAACATTAACCCTAACCCCTAACCCCTAACCCTAACCCTATGTTCTGGAATATTATATATATTGCATATTCATTTTACTAATCTAATAAGAGCTATATTTTATCAAAATTGGTTTGATTAGATTTTGAACTTCATTAAACTCACAAACTTCCACTTTTCTCCCTCCAGACTGCACTCATGTATGTTGATTCAGGATCAACAGGGAGCCTCAGCTGTCAATTTCACAATCCGAACGCAAACATACTGAATATTTTTGAATACCATGAACTCAGAATTAGCCCGAGATCCCCATCTCACCCCCCCTCCTCCTCCCCCTGCCCCTTTCCCCTCTCTCTCTCCTCTTCCTTCTCCTTTTCCTCCCTGCTGAGCTATCTCGCAACCGCTCTGAATGAATGGTGTCTTTACTGAGCTCACAGACAATCAATCAGCCGTGCGCTGTCTCAGGCGGCTGGCTGTCTCAGTCAGACAGTTCTGGAGGGAGGGGTGGGGGGTGCGGTGAGGGGGTCTGGTGGCATCAGGGGATATTTCAGAGTACATCTGTCTTGCACAGCTCAGTCTGAAGGAGCACAAGTGAGACTGGAACTTTGACTGTCTGAGCATCGGATTGTTACTTTCCTCCTCGTAGACAATCGCAGCTTATGTTTTATTCCTCTTCCTGTCAGTTTCCCATCACAGATGTATAACAAATGCGTCATTACCATGTGTCTTTATGTGTTCATTTTCAGCTGGATAAATACACTGAATTGAGGCTCAGCAAACCTCTGGTTGATCCAACACAGTGTATTCTAAATGGATTTACAGAGTTTTCACACATCCTGAAAAGTTAAAATTCTCTAGAGTTCTAAACAATGGAAAATGTTCAAAAAAATAATGATACGGTTGTTATATGAGCTTATGAAGGCGTTCTCCAGTCCTTTGCAGTGTCCCTGCAACTACTGGCAGCTGAAGTCCCACATCTGGTCACGACTGTGTCATATATCAGATGAGATCAACATTTGCAGGAATCTACCAAAACATGTTCCTGCAGTGGTTTAAACACAAAGTGTATCACTATTTAAGCTGATCTGAACACACACACACACACACACACACACACACACACACACACACACACACACACACACACACACACACACACACACACACACACACACACACACACACAGCTGAAGTAAAATCTTGCGTAAAAATGACCAAATTATAATGAAACAAAGGGGGTATATATCTGAATAAATTAACAAGATCAAGAATGTTATCAAGCATTCACAGCCAGCCATCAGCTTTTCATAGTTTGTGTCACAGACGAAGTTCAGTAGGTAGCTAAAAAGTATTGAACCCAGCTTCACTGTCTTTATGGATGGATGGGACTCAGAAAATTGGCTTTAATGTGACAGGTGATGAGGATGGATGGTGATTAACATGAGAATGAGTGGTGGAGGCAGCCGTGCTGTGACAGGGAAAAAAAGGGGGGCAGCTTTTTCCTCAATAGGAGATGATTGAGTTAATCAGTATTGATGAACCCCGTCAGGCTGTATCTGATCGAGAAGGAGACAAAAAATGAAAATCATCCCGCTTGCTTCTGGTCTGCCAGACCTGACAGATCAGATTCTGCCATTAAAACAAAGGCCAGTTCTGTCTTGAAAATGGCACCAGAGCGATCATCAAAGTAACAAGACGGCGTGCTGAAGGACCCAAAATGTGTTCTGATGGCCAATCAGACAGAGTCTGAGATCTAACCGATAGACACTTACTAATCACACAGCTGGCCTGTTGTTAGGCGAGGGGAAAGAAATTGAAAGGGCGAAGAGAAATAGTGAATGCATGAAAATAGAAGAGAATGAGAAGGGTAAAAAGTTGAAGTCTTTTGATTTGAGAGCAGGCGTAATCACAGCGAGGTCTAATCAGTGACTGCGGAGGCAACAGAGCTTTTCCTCTCCTTATCTGAACTTCTCAAAACAAAGACGTTCCGACTCAGGTCCTGTTTTCAACGTGACTTCAAGAGCAACACACGGGATCCTGGATGTAAAGGAGAGGAAGTTTCACTGCTCACAAGTTCACCATTGCCTTTGATTTCAGATTAAGGATCTTAAAAACTAACAACAAAGAGGTGGTTTACTTCCTCAAGAGGATATTATAAAAGACTCAATCGCTTATCAAACATGAAACAGCGTGTGGAACAAACACAGATCTGCAGGGGGTTGGTGGGGTTGGTGGAGTTGGTGGGGGGCTTCACTGTTTCTACCTGGATAACCGTCGCCACTCTTCTCCTGTTCATAAAAGCAGGAAACTCAAATGTTGCGTTTGATGGCCCCCACAAGCGCCCTTGAACTCCACACACTCCAAAAATCTGTCTAGACGTGACTATTGTGAGTAATAATCGTAATAATCATACATGCCCTTATTGCTGGAATGAAAAAAAATGTCCTATTTATTCTATAAGAGGCAGCACAGCAGCAAACTGAACAAAAGCTCTCACAGTCTGACACAGCTTGATCTCCTCTCCACTACTGCAAAGCCAAGAGTGACACCTACTGGCGATTCAGTGCACTACATGACTCCATCAGCCTGCCCTTCACTGTCATAATCCATGACATCCACTCAAATGAGGCTTGAAGAGTTGTGACCTGTTACATTTGATATGCAAATTTAGGCTCAACTGTGTCAGAACTAACATTTGCTGTGTGATTCAAGATGCAGTCATCCTTCCTTTCACCACGCTATCTTCTTTTCCACTCTAAATACCGAAATTAAAGAGCGGAAGGTCACGGCTGTGAAGCGCTGTTCCCGTCATCTAATGGGAAACTGGCAAGAAACTCTAACCTCTAGAACTTTGTGGGCTTTTTTTATCTTGAGACACCGATCTGATATCCTAGTTGCAGGGCTGGATATTAGACTTACTGCTTTTTGGTCTTAAAGAGTAAGGCCAAGATGTGAGTTTGTCAGTTTAAACCGCAAACACTTCTCTCTTGGGTGTATGTGATATAAGCAGAGGAAGAGATTTCTTATTTCTTCGCAGGCCAATTCCTATCTGAATCGGTTTCCTCTTTACAGTAAAAGCACTTGTCAGCAGCTATGTTAAAAGGATGCAACTCATACAAGATTTGCATAAAAACATCCAATGAATGTGAAGTGGAGGAGGTGTGATAGCCTTCACTGACCTGAACTAGCTTCAAGTTGGAAGACCAAAGTTACTTTTTTAAAGCTTTCTGAAGATCTTACTGGATGTCATAAGGATAAAGCTTATTGGCTCCGAGCACTATAATGTAGAATCAGGCATGACAAAGCAGCACTTACATAAATGATCTATGAGTAATGGTATAATGCTGCCTGCTGGAGGAGCTTTGTTAAATCTGAACATCCCCTGCCCAACCTGAGGGTTATCTCAGGCCAGGCAAGAAGACTACACGTTTTTAATGGAAAGGCTGCTTTTAAAACTTTTAATCACAGCTCTTTACCAGGCAGGAACGATCTAACAAAAAAAAAAAAGACACAATTGAGTTGGAGTGTAGGATCCAACATTTTTTAACTAAAAGTCAGCATATCTTAACCTAAGCTGCATCAATTTTGACTATCCTTTCTTAATATGGAGTATTATTTAAAAGGGGGTCACACAATAAATGATAAAACAATTAGACATTAATAGTTTGTCCACTGTGGTTAAATCATTCTAAATCATTAAACCATTGGCTGAATGATTATCACATAATCCTTACCCAATGAAACTGATTAAAGGTTGAACCTCTATTTCAGTTGGAAAGAAAATATGTGATGCTTTCAATTAACATTTCATCATAAGGTTATTAATTTAAAAATGGCAGATATTCTCCCACCGTCTCTGATTAGGCAGACCTTTTCATTGAAGCCTTTTACGAATATTGATATCTTTAATGCTCTTTGTTCTATTGATCGTACAGGTCCAATGAGGCTCATCAGTTAGACCCAAGGCTTTTATTTTTAGCAGCTCCACTGCTAGTTGAATGCTTAACTCATACTTTTAATCCCACTGACTGTTGCAACACGAAGAATCCCTGACTTTTGGAAGACAGCCTACGTCCTAGCTTTACATGAAGGAGGGCAGCAAACTGTTCCATCAAACTTTTTTATCCCTTATGGACTACAGAGATATAATTTATATGCACTTTCCTGGCTCCACTGTTAAACCTCTTGATGCAGTCTATCATTCTACCCTCAGGTTCATAACTGGGGATGGCTTTAGAGCTCATGGTTGTATACTATGTCAGAAAGTTGAGTGGCAGTCGTTGGCAGCAAAAAGAGAACGGTACTGCATTCTATTCATTTACAAAGCACTTCTTGGCAGGTATCTCACACATCTTTTTAACTTTAGATCATTTTCACACCACACTAGGGCCCAAGCCTATTTGGTCCTTTAAAATCTCCATGTTAATACTGAGATTGGGAAAACTGGCTTTTAAATACTATGCTCCACACAAGTGGAACAATCCGCTTGGAAAATAAGACAAGCTAATCCCTTTTAATCAATCTAAATCTCTTTGACTGATGTAGAAGAGTGTGACTGTATTTGTTTTCTTTGGATTGATGTTATATCTTAGCTGAGGTCTTTGGCCTGTTTAATCTGTAATTTTCATGTGCTTTTTATTGTTTTATATTTACTCAGGGCGTCCTTGTAAAAGAGAGCTTGTTCTCAATAGCTCTTGCTGTTTAAATAAAGGCTATGATAGAAATGTTTTGGAAAGTTGATGCCTTACATGGCCTGTAAATGTTGCCACTGTAAAACACTAGCAGTATAACATTATGTTATGTAACACGGTGATCAATACAAGTCAACAGTCCAAGATAAGAAGTCTGCACATGTACCAAACACGTTCAGTCTACATGTTGGTGTGCACATGTAGAAATGGACTAATGTGACAGCTTTGCTCTTGACTTAAAGTTCTAGAAAGATATCATAAAAGCTTTTAGTGGGCTGTGAGAGACACTCCAATACAGGACATTAAAACCACAGAGAGACACAACAAATCCAAGATCCAAGTCCTGACATTTCACGGCAAATTGTAAATACTCTTTCTCAATTTAGGCACCGTCACAAGGAAATCGTGATTCTTTCCCTGTTTAAAAACACTTCAACGGAAGCTTTTTATTTTTCTTACATTTGGCCTATATAACTGTAACATTAGCTGTTCACTCCACTAATAGCTCTCTTATTCCAGCCTCATAAGACACACAGAGAAAGAGATTGAAAAATAACATTGATTCATGTGCTTTTTCAAAGCCAAAAGGATTTTTTTTTTAAAAAAAGACCTCAAATCCATGGAGTGAAAGTGATACGTGACTCACTGTATGGAAATCTCCCTGTATTGATATTTTATAATATACCGCCTCATTGTGGAGCCCATTAGGAATCATTAGACAGATTACCACTCGATGACATGACATTTTTAAAAAACGTATTATAATTGAAATGACCTTCTCTGAGCTTTCACACCTTCTAAAAGAGGAACACTGAGCTTGTGAGTAAAACTGAAAAAGAAACTAAGAATAATAGGATTCTTTTATGTTTTCCAGTGACGGCCTGTCAAAGGGCTGCCTGATAAGAGAGGAAACTGGCAGCAAGGACACAAAAAAAGAAGTAAAGGAACAATACAGTATTGAGCTGCCTGTCAGAATTCTGCTCTCTGGCAGCCAAACCCTGTCTGACCATGCAAGGTAGAGGTCTATACCAGGAACAGGACCTGCAAATCAGTGCGGCCGTATACAACAGAACACCTTATTAGCCAAAATAGTAGTCACTACTGCATGTTGCATTAGGCTGTGCTGATATTCATCCAGATGTAATGGTAGGCTTTTTTATTTCATCATGTTTGTGACTAGAGCTAGACCGATATATCAGTCAGCCAATATTATTGGCCTATCACAGATATATCGGTATCAGCATACGCTTTGTGATATGCACCAATTTTTTTTTAAGTTACAAAAGCAGCATTTTATGTATATTTGATACAATACTTAATTCAAGTTGAATTAATGTGTTTTCATTAAACTTCTTTAAACCTCAGACAAAGAGAAGGCCTAACTTTTGCTTTGAGTTCTTTTGAATCATAACCTGATGTACATAGCTGGTCCTGAATTGGCTGAGGTGGTGGTGGTGGTGGGTTAAAGAGATTTGTTTTAAATTTAAATCAAATTAAATTATGGAAATTATGAAAGGCTCCTGACTGCTCGAAGATCACGAGTCAAGTCTTTGCCTCCTTTCCAACAATCCCTTTCAGCAAGGACATCATCGGTCTCCCCCCGCCAAAACCATCTGCTACCATGTTTACAGAGGAAGTCTTACCATCGTCTGAGAGGCTGGTCCGACAGTGGGATGCTCCGCAGAGCAGCTCCTAGCAGCATGAAGAACGCTGAGAGGAGGAGGGAGGCCCGCAAACCTGGAAGACACAAGATATGGTTTGCAAAAGTTGAAGAGTGAAAAGATAGCAGACGATGATGGGTGACTGAGCGTGGTTGAGGTCACTGGCCCAAGATAGTGGAATTCTATCAAAGGTTATTATATTACTTCCCAAATAGAGCAGTCATTCTATATTCATGTGTCGCCTATAAATGTGACAAAATAGTGAAAAATGTTACTTGGAGCTCAAAATGCTTGTTCTCAAAAACCTAAAGAGATTTAAATTACAATTCTGTACGATACAGAAAAATATGGCATTTAATATTTGCCATTTTTTGCTTAATAAATTACTGAAATGCTGAGCTGATCATAATTATGGCAGGTTCATTTTCCACTGATTGGCTAATCATTCCAAAGCATCTGTGTCACCACTAATCACCCCAACTGCTCTAAAACAGACCAGAGGAATCCAAAGTTCATTATTTAATGACGCCTGAGACAGCAGTATAGTACCAGACAAAGCGTTTCTCTTTCAACTTAGAAGTGTCTATTCTCAGTTTCACACACATGACATCCATTTAAGGAAACTCTCTCAACTTCCCTGTTCCATTTTTTCCCCCCACATGTGCGTTGTCCTTTGCTGAAGCCTCGACTAACAGACTATAGTTATCATGATGGAGTGCAGATCGATATATTGACACCGGTTGAAACAGTGCTGGGTTGGAATTGGACTTTACTGATCCCTGATGGAATATAAAGGTCACAGAAAGCCAATACTGCATTATGGCGCATGTTAGAAGTTTGTCAAACTGCAATCTTTAGATGTCAAGTGGGCATGGATTTAATCATTTGTCCATACGTGTGTGTGTGTGTGTGTAATGTTCTGCTGTATTGACAAGTCTCAACAGAGACTTTGTCGATGTTAGTTTTCTGTAAAGAAAATCAACAACTTTTAAACTCAAGTCTACTCAAGACTAAAGTCTTAGTGTTTATTTGATCTGGAGAAGATGACAGTTACATGATAATGCTGCCTATCACTGTAGTTTATCATAGCACTATAAAGAGAGAATAGGGAATTGGTTCTGCTTCATTTAGGTTCCAAAAACAAAGGCCTCTGTGTAGGTAGTCATTTGAAAAAGAGGGCTTTTAAGGTCAAAGCTCCAGCAACACTCGTGGTATACAAAACAACTTTATCATGAGGCCAATGCATTACGAAACAAGATGATACGATGCGATACGATGCAATACGATGCAATACGATGCGATACGATGCGATGCGATGCGATGCGATGCGATGCGATGCGATACAATTTTTTCCCATATAGGAAAATATGTCACATTTAGCCTAGATGAACCTGATGAAGACCGCAGGCCGAAACGCATTGGTCTAATCATAAAGTTGTTCTGTGTACTACAACTATTGCTGGAGCTTTGACCTTTTTAGACATTTCCCCATTCTCTGTGCACCTTGGAAGTAGTAGAAGTGAAGTTGTGCCAGAAACCTTTACTCTGTTTGAAGAGAGGGCTTTTGACAGATTGTTAAATACCTTGAATATTCCCCTTTTAAAAGGCCTGAGGCAGTAGAGACCTCAAAAGGGTCAAGAAGCACATTTGTACCTGTCAATTCAATTCTGGATTGACACATTAAACCCAAATTAATGTATTGCTTTCACATTTGAATTTTTCACTAATCAGGTGAGAACATTGTCAAACCGGTTCATCATACTGTAATCATGTGAAGACAAACGTCATAATAATGTTGCTACAGAGATACTGTATTATTATGTGCATTTACTGACACCTGCATATAGGTTAATTATATGTTAATGTTGACTTATTTTTCTGCTGTTTTGTTGTCTTGGATGTATAATCGTGTCTACCTTTCTCAACATTCTTCTGTACATTGAGAGCCACTAGAAACCAGAGTCAAATTCCTTGTGTGCATAAACATGCTGGAAAAGAAAGTAACCTAGATTTCAGAGAAGGCCAGCTTCTACAAATACGTCTTTCAAGCTTTACAACCTGACACTTAAATGTGTAGGTAAGCCCTCTCTCTATTATTTTACAACATCTGCATATATAAACTCAGTACACCATGACCTACATACTATTATATGACAGCATCACTCATGACTTGATCTCAAGACTGTAGCCTCTATTGGATGGCAACTACTCCACTGTTGATTACCAACAGTTTGCACTTTTGGGGAGGGGGAATTCTGGAGTGTGCATTGTTTTGTGTTGTGTGTGTTGTGTATCTATGGACAACAGTTAAGGCCTGTCACAGACCTTCACATAGGTTTTTAAACAAGGTCACACCCTGGCAATCTGTGAATGCTGAATGAGCTGTGCTAACTCAGTATATGACTCAGTGACACAGACTTGCTACCAGCTGCCACCGTAAAGTTGAGCATTATTTTTACAATCATTCTGGAGGAGAATCTACAGGTGGATTATTTTATTAAGATTGTACATATTTGTTAGTGTTCTGTTTCTACCACTGAGCAGCTGATGTGATGTTTAAATTAGACAAATAAAACTGCCAGAATCAGTAACTGATGAATCTGATGAATCAGTATCACAAGATGAGTTATGTAATTTTGTGGCAAGTTTCCCTTATGAACTTCATTTCGTCTGCTGCCTGGTTACTGAGATCTTGTTACTGTGTTGTTACTGTTTTTGGTCACCTGACAGTCTTGTCGGGGCATTGACTTCTACAAGTCAGTCAGGTGATGCAGAGGAACTGGTTAGGTGAAGTGTCGTCTGACTCAAGAGATGGCCTTCAGGGTGCCTCACCATCGCTAAAGAGGCACTTAACAAAATGTCGTGTTGTTTCAAGGCCATTGTGAATCTGATGTTTCTTGAAAGAGAGAAGTCTCAACAGCTCTCCAAGAGTTGCTTCTGCTGCATCAGCACTTTTGAAAACTCTCACATGGTTCCATCTCTGACGATGATCACACGTCACAGGAACACCCTTGTGCATTGACTGATATCTCATTCAAAAGTGACAGCAGTACATTTATATTATTTTACTGTCATCTAAAAATGTGAAATCCACAAAAGATGACTTGTATCACTCTTTAAAAGAATACATGTGCACTGAATTCAATTAATATCTTAATTCATATCTGTCAATTAACAGAACACTGTCAACTATTCTGATAAACAATGAAGTAATTTAAGTAAAATGCCAAATATTTATTGTTCCCAACAGTCAAAATGTGACTTTTGTCTATGTTTCCTCCCTTAGTAATCAATTTTTGGTTTTCTTTTTTTTTAACTTCTGGTTTGAGAAAACAAGTCTTTTGATGATATCACCCTGGGCTCCGGGAAATTGTGATGGGCATTTTAACTGTTTATAGGCTAAATTAAATGAAAACTGACATATTAACATATAATGACATAATCATTCATTGCATCCCCATTGAAGGCAAACACATTTTTCAAACTACATAATAGTATCAGCTGACTAAGTTGAAGACAAATTGGATAATGGTATCATTTTTCATTTGGGAGGATTCAGGTGCCCTTTTTTATTGTAGGAAATTAGACATTTGGGAGCTATTCAAGTGTTGCTGGTTCTATTGTTACTTGAGCTAGTTCAAATGTTCTTCATTAAATATTGACACAGTACCAGACCTAATTCTATAGAGTCGCCATTGTTGTTGGCAGCTCCAAAAATAGGCTATGTGACCAGGGTAAAACCTCTCAGTGTCAAAGTACCTCGAATTTCTAATCAGGCCACAGCATCAGAAGATTAAACACAACACTGAGTGACACCGGACATCAGCACTAAGCGTACTGTCTGTATGCAGATTAGACTATCATGTGTAGGATTTGAATCAAGTAACTGCACTAAACTTTTTTCTGAGAGGTTAACCATGAAAAAAGAACAACATGTCATGTGTCTACTAAGGCTTTAAGGTTGGTAACGAGTCAAACGAGAAGTCAAAACATCACAACACTGAGAGAGGACACTGTGTACCAGATAAAAACAACTCACCTTTTTTATCCATTAACCACATAAACAGCAGCCAGGGAACGAAACCCACTGGACCCCACAGCACCAGAACTGCTATATCGGACTTGGTGAAGCCGAAAGCGTGAGCAGCCGAATTCTGGATAGGACCCCAGAAGTTCCACACCATCCCCTGCATTAGTGCCAGCAGAGAAAACAGAGTCAGAACCAGCCATCTTCTCCCGTACACTCTGCTGTTTACCGGCGGACTGTTTGTCTCCGCGAGAGAGGGGACGAGAAGCGGCTCCCTTTCGGCCTCGGTGCTCGAAACGGCACCCATAGCAGCTTTCAATGGGTCAGTTCAGTTTAAATTCCTCCTTTAATTGGGTGTGCGGCAGCGTGAAATGAGCTGTTCCCTGGGATGCTGTCGAGCTCCGAAACAAAAACACCCCCGATAGCCTCTGTTTTAGTCAGCGGAGTTTACTGCGCATGCGCCGAGGATATCGTTTGAAATTTGGAAACTGTCCTCAGTCGGCTGCCATTTTGGCTCGTCTGGCGCGTTCGCTTGAGCGGGGCTGTTGCTACGACCGCAGAGCCACAATGGAGTAGTTTCACAGGGAGGAGTTTTAGGTGTAAATAGAAACCGTACAATGTCATGTGAGGTTTGTTTACTTCCGCTCAAACTTCCACTGCACGTGTAGAGAAAGGTGAGTCCCCTGTTTTTTTTTTCAGGGACCCGCTAAGTACGTTAACCTAGCTAACGTCATCTTTCCTGTTATCATTGACGGTGGAGTGGACCACTGATAGCGAAGATAACGCTCACCTGAAC
The DNA here is from genome assembly GCF_027409825.1 of Scomber japonicus. Classification (NCBI taxonomy): domain Eukaryota; kingdom Metazoa; phylum Chordata; class Actinopteri; order Scombriformes; family Scombridae; genus Scomber; species Scomber japonicus. Next base: position 28,598,673 of record NC_070588.1, read on the forward strand.
GAAGTTAAACATCTTATTGTTAGCTGAAACAACAACAACGCTAATCTTATCAGTCGTGAGTGAATAGTGAATATAATTTTGTTTAAAGGCGGCTCCCATTCATTCTGAATGTTATCCGGACAATAAGTGAAACAAAAGTGCTATGACTAGCTTATGTTTACGGGTGGAAAACGTCTGTCACAGCTAATCACTAATACTATCAAAAAAGGAAAATGGGGGGGGGGGGGGGGACTACCAAAGTGGGCAACTTTTAACACAAGTATTCTTAAAGAGAAGTTAACTTTGTATCAAAAAACAGCTACAACAACTCAATTTTGCACCTTTGAAGAAGAATGGAGGATTATTATGGTTTTACTATTAAGTGTATTATTAGTGCTTTAGATGGCTCATTCTGTAAGTATCTGTCATAAGTTCTGATAGATTACTTCCCTGACAGAATGACATGACTGTTTATGCTACAGGCACAAACGTGGTTGGAAATCAGGCTCCTGATTGACATACAATTGTGGCCATGTTTAGGTTTTGTTTTATTTAATTTATACTGAAAATGGGTGCACACTGTTGTTGAATGACAAAACCCTTAAGAAGGAGCAAGTACTGTAGAGAGGCACATGATAACAGCTGTTTTTCAGCAAGCTTAAACATATATAAAAGTCTTGTTCACCATTATATTCATGTATATCTTCATCATGTGTTTTCCAACTTGCTGTCTTTGTACACTACAGGTCATGGCCACCACCGCAGCCTCCGTTAAACCCTTCACTCCGGAAGAGACTCAGAGGATTGTGCATGATTTGCAGCAGCCAGCAGTCTTCCTGAATATGACCTGTGGCTGGCCCGTTCTCCGCTGGACTGCAGAGCACCTGTCTGGCTGCCTTGGTGACAGACTTGTGCGATTCAGACTTGGGAAAAAAGAGCAGACATATGGTAGGAGAGAAGAAGATTAATTCCAACAGATATAGGTTGTGTGATAAATCACCTAGATTGAACTTGCAAAATGAAAGCAGACTGAATGTGACCCAAAAAGATCCAATTCATGCTACATGCCAAGCAAAACAGAGCCAGGCTGTTCTGAAAGTACTAAAAAGATTTTTAAATAATTAAAAATAGCTAATAATGTTGACAATACATATATGATATTTAATTGCATTTATGCATTACTAAAAAGATATGTTGCATACACATTTTGAAGAAGAAACATCCATAACTGAAGGGCCCAGACAATGATGAAAAGGAAATTACCTCATAAATAGAGGCAGACTCATAGTGGTTATTGGGATCTAAGCTGACATGTCAGTAGATCCCATGGAGACATTCTCTCTTGGACCATTTGTTTTATCTGTCCTCTGAAATGCAATGTATTTACATCTGATATACATCATTAGTTACACCTGTGCAATCTAATTCAATCTAAATTCTACTTTTTTGAAGTATATACATTTTCAGTTTTTGTCAACATTGTTAAAAAAGGGATCATGTTTATTACTGAGCTCGTACTAAGCAGTGTTAGTGTACTGAGGTTCATTATACTGACTGGTGTTCCTAATATTTCGCGGAGTGGAGTGGACAAAATATTAAGGAGACCATTCAATATATAGCACCCTAATACACCCACTATGACCTCAATAATAAACATGAAGTAGAATTATTACCTTCTTGGCAATGTCAACAAAGACTTAAAATGTATAAGCTTCATTAATGTAGAATTTAAAGCAGAGCGGTTGTATTGGATTGAATAAGATTGCACAGGTGTTCCTAATAAAGTGGTCAGTGAGTGTATATGGTGTGAACATATACCTTTCCTGTTTTTTGTGTATCTTATAATATCCATGCATAGAGCTTTGAAGGGAAATAACCTAATAATTGCCTGCAGTCTTGTGTATTATATCCTCTGACGAGTGTTGATTTGCAGGTTACACTGTTAGTAGAACCAGATGAAGTATCGGAGGTTGTTTAATGATCTGATTTTAAAACGTCACATAAGAAGAACCTCAGGAGCTTTTTGTCTTTTTAGCATCTGGTGTACATTGCCCTCCATGTGGCTCTAACAGCTACAGTAATGACTCCTTCTGTGATGAATAACAGAGAGCGTGTCCTCTGATAAAAGCTGGCTAATTAGATTTCTAAATCATCTTTTTTTTCAGCTGCTACAGCTGACAAGAGCGCATTGCTCATGATGGATTATAAATGCTATCACTCAAGCGTAGACGCACTTTGTTTACTAAAACAAAAAACCAAGAGTAAATCATTACAACGGAGATTTATTTTTCTCATAAAAGCGAGTAAAACAAAATTGCACGCCTCTGTGATGATGCATAGAGCTGTGATTCTGGTTATGTGAGTTGCATTTCTTTTAGCGTGCATCAACTGAATTGTTTTGCTGAAACTTTATCACAATTTGCCAATGATTACTCTGCTTTTGTTGTTTCTTTTCCCATTCTCACAGCTCCTCTGTTTGAAACCCAGTGCTCCTATGTGGAGGCCAAGCTGGCGCAATTTCTCAGCTGGACCCGGGGTCAGACTGGGGCCCACGTTGGGTCTTTCTCTGCCTACCCCTACTCAGAGTACTGGGCCTATGCTGACTACAAGTACATTGCCATGCTGTTTCAAGACCAGCCTTCCATGTTTGAGGTAATTACTCATAATTAGTCTTCATAAATTCCCCATCAATCATTAATAAAGGTTTGATTAATCCTTCTGTTTGATTCATCTTATGGAAAAAGAAACATTCATAATCACTAGTTTATGATCCAGGTGGATTTTATAGAATATGATGAATACAACAACATGTTTGAATGTTTAGTTTTTTAAAAATGAACATAGGTTAAACTTGTACATTTGCATATATATAAAAATGTGTATCAGCTGCACAAAAATAAAAAAAGATGTATTTTGTTGGTCACACGAGGAACAGTCTAGATAAAAGAAATGTGTGTAAAGTGATTTTACAGCTTCCAAATGTAAGAATGGGTCAAATTTGACCCTCAACAATATGTAAGTGTTAAGATAATAGGCCAGTTGGCCCAAATGAAAACCAACAGACATGTTTGAGCACATAATGTAATTGACACCTCAAATTTTGTAATGACATTACAACTTAGGTAAGTAGTTTTTTTGCAACATACCAGTGATTGTAGTGTGTGTTAAGCTATTCTGTCTGTTAAAATAGTGTATTTCTGATCAAATAGAGCTTGATGAATATTGGGGATACTAAACAGATCAAACCAAGCATAGTTATGTACCTCATGGTAAATCATTTTCTCCCTTTACCCAGAACCTGGATCTATTTATTTCAAGCAATGCACTCATATTAAATCATGTTATCTTGAACAACTCTTCGCAGTGAGGTCAGGCTGAGGCAGCAAACACACATCACAGATTTAGTTTCATTTCTTGTTTTGTTAGATCTAGTTTTATGTGTTAAGCTTCAAATAATGAGCCTGTTTTGCATATAAATGAATGACCAACTGGTTAAGCAGGTATAATGCCATATTAAAACTAGTGAAAGAAAAATCCTTCTAAAAGTATGACATCAGCACCTACAGTCCAAGCAAACAAAGCAATGTTATGAATACTACATTTTCTTTAAAAAATACCCATTACCTTCTAATCTAATTGCAAGAGCATCATCTTGTCAAAAAATTGCATATTGAATGAAAAAATTGCATATTGAAAGACCCAAAATATTCCTCTCTAGTCTCTTTTTTCCCAAAATGCTAATTTTTACTCTTCTATTTTTTTCCTATTTTTCAATTAAAATGTTCAGCTTTTGCCGTAACAGCTTTATATAAGCTGCTATTCTTGTTCCTCCGATAGGTAAAGACATAAAAGTGCCATCCTTTTCTCCAGCCACTGCAACACATTCATTTCATTTTTATTTCCGTGATAAATTTTTATTGGGCTTCCCCGCGCAATTATTACCTGCTGACATTCATGTCTTTGAGACAGGCAGACGTGGGCTTTTTTACAGGATAAATGGTGCTGTGTAAAGGACTGCCTGAAGGCTAGATTGACCAGTCTGTCATTTACAGCTGCCTGCATACATAGTAATGACTTCATTATTCAGGATGCTGGCGTGATTGCTACACCTTTGTGCTCAGGCAGGACATGATTGACAGGCCGATTTCTCTTGAAAGATGACAAATACTGTTGCTGGGGTTTTTCTACACAGAAGCATTCACTGGTTACCCATAATAGGCCCTCTCAAAGAAGCTGACGAGGTGAGGGGGGGTATGTCTCTGAGCTTACAGCAGAATTATGGCAGTTGTGAAAATGTGAGTCTTGTCTCCGTTTCGTGTCATTACCAGGGACAAGGCTTCGAAATGTAAAAATCTGACTGTTATTTATGTTTTCACATTTCAGGTGGGTAAATGTTCTTGATGTTGGTGTGTGTGTTTGTGTGGTGCAGGATGTAAAGTGGTCTGAGTTCGGTTTTAAGGAGCGTAATGGGAGAGAGAGCACCTTATGGATTGGTACAAAGGGGGCCAACACTCCATGTCACCTGGACTCTTACGGCTGTAATCTGGTGCTGCAGGTGCAAGGACGGTAAGGATGATACATTTACATTATATTGACTTGTAGTTTTACTGTTTCAGTGCACTGATGTAATATTATCCAAACAAGTTTATTGTTGAACCGTAAAATATCATATCCTCCATTACAAATGTCACAAATGTTTGATAACCACATTTTAAGGGATCACTCCAAAAATGTGTGTTTATGGATATATTCTGTATGTAAAAAAATATATCAATATCAGAATTTCTTCACTCCCTAATTCTCCCTAACCAGATAAAAAATTATTTCTCAAAAAAAAAACCCATGTAGATTCCTGCTAAAGAAATGTAGATTTTGTGACCCCATATACTGACTGAAGCAGAAAACACTTCCTTTTATAAACTGAGAAGTGGAACTAAATAATTACATTTCCACTTTCAAATGGAATACAATAATGGCCAAAATGATGGTTCACAGCAGCAACATAAATTACATGAAGAAAAACTAAAACATTTTTCAAGAAGGCCCCCCCTCATTTGCATTCACTTGTGGCTTATCTAAATTATATGAACAAATTAACTGGAGCCAGAGTGGAGGGTTTAAATAGCACTTTGGCAATTACCATTTCCCGCTATTAATTATACTGACATACTAACATTTAAACAAGATGTGGTACTCATCTCCTAGACGATTATCATTACGAGTAAGTACTTAAGATATTTGTGTTGATAACGCTGTAGTTACAGTCTCTCTGTAATCTATGTAAACTGATTAAGTGGTTAATGTTCATAAATGAATGTTGTAATTTTTTGTGACGGGTATAAGGTACACAACAGTAACAGCAGTGTAAAATGTTAACTCGTTTCATACTCTCCACTACTTTACCCAGAACTACTGCAGCAAAAATGTGGCAGTTTGTAGGAGACTGTGCAGGCAAACTAGGGTCGGACTATCCTAGTTTTCATTCATTGTTCATATAAATGTATTGTTGTTATTTATCTTTTACCATTTCACATATGTTCTTTTCTTCTCCACAAGCTGCACCATGAATCACTTTTACTGGATCTACTTTTTGTTGCAGCAATTAAATGTGTCTTCTGCATTTTCTGTTTTACTTACAGTAACTGTCAGTGTTTCTTGAAAGAGAAGTTGCTTTAGATTTATTTAACCCTTACACACTGTTCATATTGTACACCCTCGCAGTATGTTGTGGGTCAATTTTGACCCGGTTTAAGAATCTCCTCATAAATAGTGTCTAGATCAAATTTTGAACTACAGATCTGTTTAGAATGCAGATTAATGGCAGAATGATAAGTTTTGGCAACAATACATAAACTGTGTGATACAATAAAGATATATCCACCGAGATGAGTCAAATTAAAAAGTGACATTGTTCTGTCATACAGTATGTATAGGCCTCTGGATTAGAGAGAGGAAACTAAAACTGACACAGAAAGAAAGTTCAGGATTATATACAAGAGTTGTTGTATTTCAGCACAAGAGTGTGGAAGTTTTCTTCCTGTTTAACCACCTACGACTTTTGCAAATGAAAGGTGCAGGGTACGGTGACTGCTGACAGAGAGCGTGATCTGTCGCCTGGCCCCGCTTAATTTGTCGCATAGCTCAGGTAGGAGAGAGAGAGAGAGAGAGAGGGAACTGAGAGTCAGGAAACAAAAGAGAAAAGGTCTTTTTGTATCTTATCTCAGTCTACTGTTCTCCCCAGAGATCAGCCGCTTTCATCTGACTGCTTGTAATTGGGTCTCGGGTCTCTTTTATTTAGTATTGATCTCAAATGGAATATAATCCAGCTCGAGCAGTTCTTTGACACTGCTGATCCATGAAAACACAGCAGAGCTGACTGATAGAGTGACATTTGTGACAGCGGCGGGTCAGATGAATAGAGAGCTAGAACAGCACAGACACACAAAGTACTTAATATTGCAATGTCATAGTTTCAGGTTAGAGAGGACCGGATGCTTTCACTTTTATAGATTTGTGTTTGGGCCTGTCAACTTTGATCTTCTCCTATGTATCATATATCATGACAAATAATTGATCCATAATAAGACATTCTTCTGTCCTCTTGATTGATTGATCATCCACATGATTTCCACATGTGCAGTAAGAGTTTTGTTTACAGCTGTGATCTTGGACTAGAATGAAATGACAGGTTCCTCTATAGGTAACTGATGTCACTGTACATAGTAGTGTTTGATAGTGTTTTGATCTTATTGAAATAATATCTAACTAACTAGGCTTATCACGATAACTAGTTTTTTTGGACGATATATTGTCTCAGAAATAATCGTGATAAACGATATTATTGTCATTTGAAGATCATTTTATACCACTGATATAATGATGATATAATAGCATGATAAAGCAAGGGGGGATTGGAGAGTCAGTGCTGCACAGGCTGCCATTATGGTTGGGGACAGAGTTATTTACCATCATGTCCATATCATATGATAAGTCAATATATAGACATGATGATGTTGATAATTACGTTATTGTATGATAAGTTGATAATTATTGTGACAGGCCTATATCTAACTAGGATGCTTCCTGTCTGCAGGAAGCGCTGGCATCTTTTCCCTCCAGAGGACACATCCAAACTCTACCCAACAAGAATCCCCTATGAGGAGTCCAGTATCTTCAGTCAGGTGGACATCCTGCATCCAGACCTGAGGAAGTTCCCTGATTTCCAAAAAGCCAGAGCCCACACGGTCACTCTGCAGCCAGGACAGGTGAGAACCCAGGACACAATATTCTGAAATACCCAGTGATCATGTTGTTGGCTTAATCTATTGTAACTATTTGTATTATACTTATTATTTTCATTATCCATTTAATCTGTTGACTTTTTACTTGTGTAATCAATTAGTTGTTTGGTCTATGAAATGTCAGAAAATGATGAAACATGTCAGTCACCATTTCCCTTCTATAAATGTATTTATATTTATTCTATAAAGTTATTTTGTCTTGATCAACAGTCCACAACGCAAAGATATTCAGTTTACATAGAAGACTGAATATACCAGAAAATATTCACGTTTTAGAAGCTGGAATTAGAGAATTTGATTATTTCTTTCATAAAATAAAATCACTTCACGCAATTTATCAGTTATCAAAATAGATCAATTAATTTAATACCTGTCAACTAAACGATTAAGGAGCTAATTGTTGCTGCTCTAATCCTAAAGGAGGTCAAAGCCAATGTGACAGTCACAGAGACATTAAATTAAGGTTTTTCCCCTAGGCAAACTATCTCTCCATCACTCAGGAAATTGCTGATTTTTTTGACAAAAGATTTTTTTAAAAACACACCTTTGAACCATTAAAGTTGATGACCAAATGAGGTGTTAGAACAATGTCATTTGATTGCAGATACATGCACTATGTATTAATGAGGACACTGTTTTATCCTATGACAATGAAACTCTAAAATCTATAAGAATACAATTAAAAACCAAAGGACAGCTCAAACCAGAAAAACAGCCTGCATGCTCATTTAGACTGAAGAAAGAAAAACATTGAAACCTTCTACACTGTTTGCTCTAAGTTAACTAGTTGTATTGAAGTGTGAGGCTGCATATTTTTCAAATCATATCAAATATTTGACTAACACTATTTTTAGACATTTTGAGCGATTGACTGTTATGCAACACAGTAGTTCCACATTTATGCAATGAACTGCTTGTGACACAGAGGCAATAACCATAAAACACAACGTTCTGCCTCCTTAAGCTCCGAACATGTAAAAAGTGGACTCAGCAGTGAGATTTATGTGTCGTGATGTCCTCCATAAAGGTGAAAAGCGAGGCGACGGTCGTGACTTGTGTTCCAATTTCAAATCTGGCCCCCGCCTCCGTTTAACCGCGTCACCTTCAACAAGCTGGAGGTTTTATACGGAGCGGAAGCAGACGGTTAAGTAAGCTGACCGCGTCATCACTCTGGGTGTCTGCTCTGGAGTAAAGCTACAGGGTTGAGTCGAGGTCAGTAGATCAACTGACAGATCAGGCAGGTTCCTATCATCTGCTTTAGGAGCGTGTGAAGTTATCATTGAGGTGTCATGATGCACTCATTTTCAGAGAGTTTTCTGCTCACTGAAAAAGTCTTTCTAAATGTATTCGCCCTTCTTGGCCTCATTTCAGATTCCAGCTGCATTGTTTTGTTTTTCAAGAGTGAAAACGGTGACAAAGCAATTAGCCATCTGTCTCTTTTTCACTGTCTGCGTGTGTCAGAGCTCCAGCAGCGTGCTAAATACCCCTCCTCATCTCCCATGAGCATTGTCAGACCCAGCTGTCAGGTACCTCTGGAAACTGGATGTAGAGCACTGTGTGAGGATTACTACTGATACCACAGCAGGTCATTTGGCTGGTTTTATTTCATGTAAATATATCACAGATTTTCTTCCTTGACCTTTAGGGGCTGAATATAGTGAAAGGAATCTAAACACAAAAATCTCCCTTCTTATATTTGATAACATGACTATAATCTTTGCCCTGTTCTTCACACATGGCCCAACTAATCCAGGCTTACATGCTGTTATCATGCTAAAATGATCCTGTTAATTCAACAATTAGCTAAAGACTGATTTATTAACTCTGGATGTAGGTATCTTAAATAATAGTTTGCTTTTATTTAGAATTGAAGGCAAAATGAGCAGAGAGTTGAAACCATGATCAGCTGTCATTTCATTCCTCCCAGCATGCACTGGGGCAATAGATCCATGGACTTAAATGTTGTGTGTGTTGGGTTGCTGCATTATTAGTGGTGTTATTTAGTTCCACATGGTGCCCTACGATGTCTCCATAATTATAAGGCTGATTTGAAAATGAAGCCTCATTAAAATGTCTGAAAAAGCAGCTTTGACTGTGTAAACAAGTCTTAGTGTTCCCATTTTAATGTCAAATTAAATGCCATGTGTTCTGAGAATTTCAATTGCTTCTTTTTTAGTGTTAAAACTTTATTAGTGTTTATATTTTTGTATATTACACTACACAACTTCATTATATCTCTGAGGAAACCATATGTATGGATTTCAGCCGAAAACATCCTGCTCATGATCTAACTAACTGTCAATAAGATGCATTTTACAGGTTTGGACTTGTTGCCGTGACAATAGTTACCAAGGATTTTTGAAAGTATTTCCACATAAAGTGAGAGAAGTGAACAAGACATATGTATGACTTCAATTCACCCAACCATCTCCCGAATACAAAAGTGCATTATCATCAAAAACATTTCTATAATACCATCCATCCACCCATAGTGTCACAAGTTAATGTATATATAGATGAAGAAGACAATGATCATATGCTAATAATGATTAATTCAATCAAATGAAATTCGGATCCACACTCATGTCAAATCATCAACCTTCTAACTTCAATAACTCAGTCATCCACATATCCATCAATCAATCAATCAATCAATCAATCAATCAAACTTTATTTATACAGCAGCTTTCATACAGGTGATCGTAGCTGATAATAAGACAGAACAAGTACAGATGACAACAACGTAAAGAAAATGAACAAAAACAAGTTTCAAAGAACAATTTGAGACGAATGCATGCAGGAGAAAATAATGATAAAAAGGTTCTAAAAAAAGAAGAATGAGGCACTGGCCTTTGGTGTGAGATCTCACCTTGAACCCTGACAGTCAATGCTGTGGCTTATTTTGTCTTACTGGTTTATCTACAGTTGAAAACTACAAGTAGACTTTTATGCTTAGATTCTTTTTACCATTCAGTGAAACACTACAGCTGTCTATACAGATACTACTCTATGTCCACAATAACCTCCCTGTGAGATAGTTCCACCTCCACCTATCACAGGACAGATCATTCTTCATGTCTGCTTAGAGCACGGGTCATGAATGAATCAGGACCAATCGATAAGGCTCGCCCATTTTTATGAAGTCACTTAATGAATGGATGATGTGCTGACTGTCTGTAGGAGGCGGAAGGTGTATGCTGCCATCTAGTGGATGATCACTATAATTATGTATTCTCTAAAGTTACACAGTATCAGAATTAAGGACTTTTTTTATTATCTTCTCTGCTCAGGTGCTTTATGTTCCCAAACATTGGTGGCACTATGTGGAATCAGTGGATCCCATCACAGTGAGCGTTAACTCCTGGATTGAACTGGTAAGCATCTAGCCGTTCCCTCTTCCTCACCTTGAACTCTTCAGCTAAAAACTTGACATAATGTAAACACGATGACAAATTTGGCATTTAAAGATGAGGCGCACATATTCTCTTCTTTGCTCCAGACAAGGACCCTACTCTGTTTAATCCTGGATGAAGCCCCCCTCCCCCCTCCCCTCTCCCCTTCTCATCTTTGAGTAATGAACAGACCTGACAGTAAAAGATTCTCAATCATTATGATGAGTGAGCACGCGTGGCATGACAAAAAAAAAAGCTCCCCCCTCCTGCTACCAGACAACTGTTTATTTAGAGAGCAGGTCCCCTTCTCCAGCTTCCACTACAAGGTTACAGACACAACAAACTGTGTCTGCAGCATATGTCCAGACTGTCTTTGTCATTCAGTGTAATTATCTTGATAGCGTTCATCCTTTATGTTTGCCTGACTTTTTTTTTTATTCCCACACAGGAAGGGGATGACGTGGCGAGAGTTAACGAAGCGGTGACCAAAGCTGTCGTCTGCGCCCTTAAAAGCGCGTCGAGTGATGACAACGCTGACGAGTGGCTCAACCCCACCGAGGTAGCAAATTAATCCTCTGATTTTTTAATTATGCGCTTAAATGAGTAGCTCACTGATTAGAATTGTTAACCTTTGCTTGTGTGGATACCTTCCACTCAGCCACCAAGTAATAATCCTGAACACAATAACAAAGACAAGTAGTCTCAGTTCATAATGATAATGGAAAACACAAAGGTTGCATCTACTGTATATGCGTTCACTCTTCATTTCTTACTATTTAAAGATCTGATGCTCATACCGATATTAAGGATATATCACAGGATCATTTTATATATATGTCATTTTTTTGTAATGAGGTCTTAAAAACACTTGTACAAAGATATGTAATGAAAGTATATTTTACCATTTGACAATAAACTTTATTGTAGAAGATGATATCAGTGCACTGGAACAGTAAACTTCACTGGGAATTTAATAACGATAAATAACTATAACTAACTAAACTAACTACAATTAAATAAATAACAAAAACATATATAACAAAAAAACCCATGTACGTATATATTAGACTTGAATTAAGGAAAAAAAAATATCAGACAATATATATGCTGATACTGATATTATAGCCGATATTGACCTATCTGTGATCAATATTGGCTAACCAAAATGTCGGTCGGGCGCTATATTAAGCTGAAATTAGGTCCAAATGAGTACTCTTGACCATATTAACGGATTGAATATTATGGTAATTTGTATATATGGTATGGTAGAGGTCAAGTTGCAACAGTAATTTTCTGTGAAAAAGTTCGAGGCAGAGTGTATGTGGAGAGATTCAGCTAAAGAACAGGATATGTGGTGTGAGAATTGAGAATGCAGGAGATCAGGGATAGTGTGGGAGTAGAGTATGATAAATGGAGAATGAGGTGATGAGCATGCTGGGGTTGTGGAAAATAACAGTAGACATTGGTGTGTCTTTTGATATGTGTAGCTCTGCCTATCTTTGTACAATGTTCACTTGTGTGTGTGCAAGTCAGTCTCTCTTTTTCTGCCCCAAAAGTCACAAGGTTGTGAATTGTCATCTTTGACAGGACTCAGTATAGATATTCATCCATATTGTAGGCCTTCACTAAATCTGCCTTTTTTCTGATTGCACAATGCATGATGGTCTTCAGCGCTTGTCTTGTGACCATCAGTGTACACAAGGCTGCATTAATACCTCTAGGGCCCCCTAGACACTGTAGCTTATGTCCCCTAAACAACTTGTATTGTTGTCTGATTGGATAATCATATGATCATATTTTGTTTTGGACGTACCAGGTTTCTGACAGTGACAATAATTATCAATATCAAGAGAATGGGTCAAGCCTTGTGTCATATTTTTATAAAGCTCAACAACAACAAAAAACCACACTGATTTTTTTCTCTCCCATCATTGAGGACCCCTTTCTGCTTAAGGGCCCCTAGGCATTTGCCCAGATTGCCTATATGGTAGCTCCAGCCATGAGTGTACACTACATTCAGTTAACTGTTTTTTAGTTTGGCACAAGTCCTCCATTGCGAAACTGAATTGGCGTGAAGCATATCTGAGATAAGATAAGATATAGTTTATTGTCCCTTTCGGGGTTTTTTTTTTTTGCTGCACACAAAGCATTGATTGTGACATTCTTTTAATATTTCATGCGTAAAAAAAACAAACACACTGTAAGACGAATGAAACAGACACATGCTTCTTTCTCTGTGTATTTATACTGCGGGCATTTACTGTATAGTCACAGTATGAGCTGCAGTGTAGAAACAGATTTTAATGAGAGACTAAATTACCTACAAAAAGAGAAGCCAAGGACCCCTTTTTTTCCCTAAAATCTATATTTTAGAAGCTTTTCTTGCTACTCTTGAGTTAACAGACCAGCTATAAATCAGACAGTTTGAATTATTTAGAAAATTATTTGAGTCTTTTTTTACTGTGGCCTTTCTGCAGCAGCTGAAAATAAGCTGTAATGGAGGTTCTGCAGGGCCATGCTGAGTATATTAGACCTCAGCTTGTGAAGACAGACATTACTGAAAGTACAGAGGGTACCCCAAAATATTCAGTAGCCAATCAGTCAATCCCAGTAAAAATTGGTGCTGTCGGTTTATGTTAATACTACCACTTGGGGTCACTAAAGTCATACATTTTCACATTCTACACACTATTCACAGATGCATCATAATTTACATTTTTATGAAAGGCCTGAAGTTGAACTTGACAACTGTGTTATTCAGACAGCAGCCTCTTTAGACCCTCTCCCTCCTAACTCCAGATGTGTATTGACATTTAGATATAAAAGGAAGTCAACACACAGTGGTAAGTAACTGATTGTTGACTTGGCAGCTGTTGCTTTTTGAACTCTTTAAACCTCTCTAACCTTTGTCCTTCTTGTCTCTGCAGGAAGGAGTAGCATCCCATAATGAGAACATGCAGTATGTGAATCTGGCAGTGAAGGCCTGCACTCAAAGACAAAAGAGCGTCCAGCACCTTAAACTGACCAACGACCCAAAGGACACCCGTCCAGTCAAGCGGGATTCTAGCGGACAAGTCCGGATTAACAGTGACCCTGTTAATTATTCTGCACCTGTCTTTTCTCCCTTTGGGCCTTATCTCATACCTGTGCTCTATCAGCAAGAGGACACACCAGACACAATGGGCCTGACCCCGAAAGATCCGGAGGTTAAATCCTCCAGGAACTGTGTGAGCCAAACTCATGATGTCTGTGCTGCAGCTCCAAGAACAGAGCGTACATCTGCTGTCAGAGTCCACCAGGGGAAACATGAATGTAGCCCTGGTTTAACTCACAGTAGACCATGTGACCGCGGTGATGGGAACACACAGGACTCAGAGGACAGTCGGGAATCAATACACACAACAATAACCACTAATGACCTGCTTGACTGCCTGGTGCATCCTGATGTCATCGCCCGTGTCACTGAACTTCTATTGGAAAGACATGGAGGAAGACACAGGTCCACCACAACACTCCAGCTTTAATATTCACAGACCTGAATATCCAATAATGCTCCTGACTGACTAGTAATGGCACAGCGTGAAAATGTCAGGATGTGCCTGTCTTAGCTCGTCTCCTCTGGATGTCTCGCTGTAATTTAGAGCTGTGAAAAGAAAAATCCCCATCCTCCCAGCTACTGCTGTTGCTTCAGTGTCATTTTAAAAAAGCGAGGGCAGGAAAGATGAAGATTAATGAAGCATTTCACCCTACTTTTTTATTCTCTCTTTCTCTCCTCTCATCTGTCAAGGTCTTCCAGAGATTAACCCCAAATGCGAGAAGTCACAAACCAAAACAAACTTTAATGCGACGAGTGACGCCATCGAGTGGGCTCTAACGTTTCCTTGTTTTGTTTGTCCTGCACATACTAATCCTGTTTGGTGCTCCCCGCAGCAAGAAAAATGACCACTTAAATCAATTTTGTATGCTAATACGCCAAATAATTCAAGATAATATTCATGGGATATGAGCATTTATTTTCAGCATAATGTTCCCTCTGTCATTTATTGATGAGAATTGTCATTTAACAGGCAACGAGGGCTGAGTGTAATGGCCCAGTGATTGATGGCAACTGGGTAAGGAGCAATGAATGAAGCAGGTCTGTTTAAATACAATCTGCCACCACAAGTTACACACACTATGAGAAAAGGGAATGATGCTCATGTACAAAAATAACAAATGCAATATTTTCATTAATAATGTCTCTGCTAATTACTAGCGTCCTGACAAGAGCAGGGCACAGATATTTACACTTCAAACACAATATACTGCAGTGCAAAATTGTTCCAGTGATGTGAATCAGAAAACTGACAACAAAGCATATTTTAAATGTTCATTCAAATTTCCAACAGCACAAAAACACGTTTCAGCATCACAATAGTCTATTTACAGTTAACTTTACAGGGAGCAGCATCATTTACACATTTCCCTGAATAAAGTGTTCAACAAGTATTTTATGACTTTTCAGGATGATACAGTTTAAAGTGGTTTTGCATGTATTGGAGCACAAACTACAAATCACATACAGTGCTTTACAATATTGCTGACTGTTTTCCATTTAGATGTATTTAGTTCCCACCAAATAACTCCATCCCGGCCCATAATGGCAGTTTGTGTTTTTACAGAAGTGTAGCTCACAAAAAAATGAAGGTAAACAAATGATCATCTTGATGTATTAAAGAACCAATATGTGGTATATTTACTGTTCTAACTCATAAAATGACATGATATTTGATCAATTAAGGAAACATAGTAAATTGAAATTCTGCCAACTGCCCATTCAACCTGATCATGGTGCTGGCGAGTGATTTTAACGCATCATGTGCCACCACCACGTAATACAGTGTTAAGAGCAGGTCGAAGTCATTTCACATATTTCTGTGAGATCAGGTTGACGCCCGTTTCGACACCCAAGGTTGCCAGATGTGAAACATTAGCACACGAACACACTGTGCTGCAGCCACAGAAGCAAGCAAACTGGATCAATTGAGGCAGATTCTCACGAGAGCTTTGAGCCTGGGAAGGAGGAGACAGGAGAGATAATACTGCCCAATTTTTTGTATTTGGATTGCCATTTTAAATACTTGCTGTAAGTGTTACATATTTCTCCAATAAACAACGCTGATTTTTCATGTTCTTGTAGCTTTCTTAATGGTAGGTCAGCAATCAAAAAAACATATGGTGCACTTTGGGAAACAGCTAGCAGTAATGTTATCTTCAGATTTCTAGTAATGGCCTATCAAATGCCAAACCACCAGTAACTATGGTCCCTTAGTATTATTGTCATTGACACAAAGTAAACTGAACCCTTTCTCCAAAGGGTTCTGTCAAAATCAATATATGTTATTATCATAGAAAATATAACATTTTGACATGGAGTTAATATTCAACAAATATATATATATCATATTTGACATTCATCTGCAATAACACTATTTGTTGATCAAGGTGTGGGAAATCACATAGTATTTTGCTTCAGTATTTCATGTATTAACAGTATTCAGTCTCATTCAGAAAAGACTTCTCTTTCCTTGTTGGTCTTGATTTTAGAATATACTGGAGTGATCAGAAAGATTTGGCAAAAGATATTAATGGCAAACAAATACTGAACTTCAAACCAAGAAAATTGGTTCATTTTCTCACAAAAAAGTACCTCAAAACCAAAACATGAAAAGAAAAAAAGAGTCTGAATTAAAACAAGGAACCTTCTCCTGGTGTGTCTTTGTCTAATACATTCAATACTTCCATCTTTTTTAGCAAAATTAAAAATCAGCTACAGCTACAACGAGTGGCACAGTTACAGTTTGGTGCTCTTCACCCGTTTTTTCAACTGTATGTCATTTGTTTTTTCCTTCTTGTTGTCATCGTCATTTTCCTCCTTCCCTGAATCGTTCAGGTAGATTTTGTCTACCTCCTCGGGGTCAACATAAGTGTAGAAGTGGGCCATGATGGAGAAGATGATGCAGACGCCTAATAGCAGGCCAGCAAACAGCACGAACTCTTTCCACTGGAACAACAGATACAGGTTAGTATACATGACTACAAGGTGCAGGAGGATTGAATTTAGTGTTGAGATTTTCTGCAAAAATATAGCTTGTAACATGTGAAAATGAAAGGTTACAGCTGTAGGTATGTAAGTTTTATCAAGAAACAATATTAAATATTAAAATTAAATTCTTTTTATAGAATAAAATACTCAAAACATGATCGTGCTTATGAGCATGCAGGTAGTTTTGGTTTCATTTGTTCATGTCTGAGTTTGAGGTTTCTACATTGCCTCCATCATAATACAATTGAGGTGGATAGAATTTCGTTTGTGATGGTCACTGCATTGAATGATGACATTTAGCAAATTCTAATGAAATTACAGGGGCCTTTTTACAGGGTGACCAAATAATCCACTGTAACTGGATCTGTACAAGTCAATCATGCGGCTCTTCTAGATTTTCAAAATGTCAAAACGACCAAATAGATCAAAATCTGTGAAACAAGGCGCAAATTAAATTCTATCCACTGATATACAGATGTCACTTTCAGATTGTAAGTCTATTGGGCCTAAAAGTCTTCTTGGGCCCAATGGCGTCACATAACATTGTAGGTACATAGTTAGGCCACTACATCAAATTGGCTTCAAAGTTTAAAGTTGTTCCTGGAGCTTGATGTCTATCCCCCGTCTTCCTTGTATTTCGGAAGAGGTATTTTTAAGTCTCCCTTTTAAGTTTCCCACAACATTTAAGCCTACCTGTTCCAGTCCAGCCCCCTCTGCCACAATCAGCACTATGATGTTCCCAAATGCAACAGTGAGCAGCCAGCCAGCTTGTAGGACTGACTTCATGTTGGCTGGAGCCTGGAGGGGAAAAGACATTCACTGTTAGTCAAGTAATGAGATGACAAGCAGCCCCAAGCTCAAGCAAATATTATTTTAAGTTGGATATGTCTGAAGTGTCAAACATTCAACCCATGTAACCAACCCATGGAGTTTTCTCTTCGGAAAGCAGCTATAGTCAACTTGGATTGACAAAGATTTCAATGGATTCGAGGAACCAGGTTAATTGCATAAAAAGAGTCAAAATGTCAATAACAACTTCTTCCTGTTTGTACAAGTTCAATAGGTTAAAAATATTCACATTTCCCCATCAGATTGGAGCAAATACTCATCTTCCTTAATGTGGTTCTATCTTTAGCATTAGCATGGTTAGCTGTTTACTCTTGACAAACTGCAGCTTTGTATTTACTCCATTTTGGGGGAAGTGGGAATATCTGTGACACGCTGATTAATCAATCAATCTCAATCAATCAATCTTTATTTGTATAGCGCCAAATCACAACAAAGTTATCTCAAGGCACTTTACACATAGAGCAGGTTCTAAACCGAACTCTTCAGGTTTTAACTTTAAAGAGACCCAACATTCCCACATGAGCAACAGTGGCGAGAAAAAACTCCCTTTTAACAGGAAGAAACCTCAGGCAGAACCAGACTCAGAAGTGGGCAAAAAGAAGTGACACACAGCAAAAGTGGTTTGACAGGTTTCTAGAGAGGGTTTTGATACTTCAAAAAAACATTCAACGTGCCTTTGAAACCAGCTTAGCAATGATCCAGGATCATTGTACAACATATCATAGTGCTAGAAGACTGTTAGAAGGAAGTTGCAATCTTCTA
Organism: Scomber japonicus; assembly: GCF_027409825.1. NCBI lineage: Eukaryota > Metazoa > Chordata > Actinopteri > Scombriformes > Scombridae > Scomber > Scomber japonicus. The sequence goes on from NC_070588.1 coordinate 28,617,041, forward strand.
CTTCAATTTTTTTGCCTCATAAGTCACTAAAAAGTCTTCCATCTGTTGAATTTGTATCTCTTATCAGTGCTATGAATCCAAGCTGACTAAAGCTTCTGTACTATGGGTTGAAACTATGGATTGCCATACAGCAGACAATAATACCGAAGTACAAAATACATTCAATCCAGAGCCATTGCCCCACTGATAATTTAGGGTGTATCATGACAAACCTGTGAGTAGGAGAACTCCAGGCCTGTAATAGAGAACATGACCTCCCCCATAGTTATCAGGATGTACTGAGGAATCTGCCAAGCAATGTTTATGTTGTTGGCTTTCACATCCACCATCTTGTGAGGCTCAATTTTACCATTTTCCTGGACAAAAAAACACAAGCAGACGGTTCCGTCAGGATGGATAACCAGTTAAATGTCTGTATAAAATCAGTATCGCAAGCATCCTGACCTCTGTGAGTATGACAGTGTAGACAGCTCCAAAATCCAACAGGCCCAGGTCAAGAACTGAGCACTTCTTTGAATCCATGCTGCAGCTGACCTCATGGTATCTAGCAGGAGGCAGAAAGTACATGACGTATGAGAGGAATTACAGAAGAATAAAAGGCATTTGGATTGAAGTGATCTGACTGTAATCAATTCATTACGTAATTTAGGCTACATTGTTGGGTTTTACTTAAAGCAACAAGAGTTGTGAGGTGGGATCCAGGTTCTGGAATCACACTTCTCAACAACATAGAAGTACTCAATTGGTATCAGTATCACTTTAAGGGTACTTGCATTGGTATTGGTATCACCCTAAACAGAAGCAGCACCTCCTCCTACTTCACAACTCTATTACTGTCGGCCACAATGTCCTTTTTAATATTACCACTGGGAGCCATTTTCAAATACTGCACATTAAAGCTTTAAGTTAATATTTGTATTGTTCTACTACTTGCTATGTGTTAATCAATTACAGTATTGAGGTATTCTAGTCTAAATTAGCATCAACATTAGCAATCTCCATTATGTCTCCACATATTTTTTAATACTGCCCACTGCCATTTTCACATTTTCACTGACACTTGTACAGCAGACCTACATAATGTTTCAGCTGAGCTTCATAATGTAACAGATTAGCAGATATTTGAGCTAAAAAAGCAGCTGCTCCTCTCTTTGTAAGTCTAAATATTTTCAAAGGTCAAAGATCTGCTTTGTTTGAATGAGAGTATCAAGTGGTTGCTACTGACTACACTAGATGAGCTATAAATGTTAAAACTTTGGCTTCTGATTTTACAAATCTGTTGATCCAGTGGATTCATGTTGCACCTCAAAGTTACTTTAGTTATATTGAATTAAACACTGTATTTTTGCATATGTAGACATGCTTTTTCTTCATTGTCACAGATCTTGTGGTTAAAAAAAACAAATATCTTGGGTGGGGGAAGAGGGAGGTGACTGCAGTTGGTTGTGTTTTGAAAAAGAATAATTCCTTCATACTAAAAAGCTGAAGTGAAAGCAGTACTATAGAGAAAACCTCATTCAATGTTGCATTTTTTTGTGTGTGATGCAAATAACCAAATATCCAGACTTGGAGCATACCTTTACTCAATAGTGTGTCTCATAGTTCATTCAATTTGTCTAGACAGTGGTGGTATCCAAAAAACAAAAAACGTTTTGAGTCCCTTATTTTGGTCTCCACCACCTCCTGAGGTGTTTGCAGTTGGTTGTGTGATGAAAAAAAAAATTTTTTTCTCACGACAGAAAGCCAAAGTGAAAGCAGAACTTTGGAGAAAACCTCATTCAAAGTTACACTGACATTGTTTTTTGTGATGCAAAACATATCCAGACATGGTTCATTCAATTTGTCTAAACAGGGATGGCATCAAAAAGAAAAGCTATATGTTATATGCCTCTTGACTTAAAAGTGCTAAAAAAAAATGTGTTATAGTTTTTTTAGAACAAGCTGTGAATGCGTCAACTTTTATGTTCATATATCTAACTGGTTAGCAAACAGTTCCTTGTTCACACATCATTCATTATCATTCATTTGGAGATTATTAATCTTAGAATAGGAGCAGTCAACCCCAGGATCACCTTTCACTTTTTCAGAGAGACAAATGAGAGAAATGTTCAAAGGACAGATTGTATTGAGTTACAGAAGCTAGCGAGACAGCAGCTCAGGAAGTGGCTTCATTTAAGCACCCCATCCCCCGAGTCCTACTCACTCTCCATATGGCACAGTCTTGTTAGGAGTCATGCTATAACCGCTGATGGCGTGGAAAGTCTCATCTGCAACAGTAATGTTTATTGCCTCCGGCTGTGTGTTGAGGAACCTGTAAAATTACAATTAGAAAAACTCGTGAGCAAACTAAACTGATTAGCTGACCTACATTTTAAAGGATAAGTTCCCCCTTTCTTTCTTGAAGGAATTGACATTTGGAAAGCATGTAGAAAAGTAGCTTCTTTTTCTTGCTGAGAGTCAGATGAGAAGATTGATACCAGAGGAAAACAGAAACAGCTAGCCTGGCACTGTCTATTTACCTCTAAACCTCACTAATTAACTAATGTCTTTGTTTGTTAAATCCATACAAAAACCAAAATATAAAAATCACTACTTGCAGTATGTGTCAAATGACTGAAATTATTGGCTTAGAACAGTTGCCAGGCAACCAGCAGGGAGTCCAGGAAGTCACCGATCCCAGCCAACACCCATTTTTACACTTTGCTAGTGGGTTTTGCTAGATTATGGTGTATGATTATGCTGTAATCATTCCTTCATTTTGGCCATGAAGAGAGGTGATGGGGGACAAAATGCAGAGTCCTCAACCTGTCTTAAATTCAGCTGCAGCCAGATGTAGCAGTCTAATTACAGAAATGACTGCGGCTTGATCTGACCAAGGACCTTTGTTGTCTTCCCAAGTTTCTCGTCACTCTCTTAAACTGTCAAATAAAGCTAAAATGCCAGGAAGATGATAACATTAGAGCATAGTAGTAATGCCTGAACACTTCCCTCCAAGCCACAACATTTAATCAGATTGGATAACGTTTCCATTCTACTGAGATCAGTTTAAAATGTTTTGACTTGTGTGCAGGCATTGCTACTATTTTCATTGATGCCACATTTTTCATAGCCTTGAACATGACATATATAATGTGCATATAATTAGTCTACTTCAACTTTAGAACATAGCCAGTGGATTTGTGTAACTGAGACTGCTGAAAGTTCATATCAAATTTAACTTATGCAGAATGAGTACTGTGAATTCTGTCCCTCATCTTTAACAACTGAAATGAAATGGCAAGTTTTAATTCTTCATACATATATCTGCTCTGTAAATCACTTGTCCTGTGTTTTCCTTTGAGAAAAACTCATTTACCAAAAGGGACACATTTGCATTCTGTACACTTTCTTTGCTTGTTTGTTGTTGTTTTTATGATAGCGACCCCATCTTTCACAGGAATACTATCTACAGACTTGAACAAATATGAACATGAATCCTTGAATTAAATGAAGATATTTTACCTCAGAAATGGATTCCCATCTCCACTTTTCTTTATGTTGTCGGGTACCTGCATTATAAATGAACACAGCAACTCATTTAAGTGAAATATTCATTCTATTCTAATTCATTCATGCTGTTACCTTAATTTCAAAGCACAGTTTGTAGCACAGACTTTACTTTTACAGACTTATACCACTTACTCAGTCATTGTGTGTACATTGTGTGTACTTCTTTCACACTCACCAGTTTGCACTGAATTCCTGTAGTCTGGTTGTATAAGATGAGACTGTAGGCCTCCTCTTGCTTAAACATCTGTTTACACACAGATGTTTCTTCATTGTGGATGACTGTAATATGCATTTCCTTGCTGGACCCCTCCAGCGGAATGGTTACATAATTAGGAGGATCCTAACAATGACAGACCAGCAGAGAAAGGGTTAACGAATGTTCAGATTCTCACAAATGAGGTAATGAAGGTTCAGTTAGTAGTGGGTTAAAATGCAAATACACACAGTAAGAACTGACCAATGAAACAAGCTTTAAACACAAACGTGCTGTTATGAGCCTACAGTATATTTCCATAAAATCAGACTTTTGTGTAAATGCTGTGCTTGTTTTTGTGATATTATACATTAAAAGCTTATAGTTGTACATCTTATTTGTATTTGTTGATCCCTGTTTGTTCTCTCCATATTTTAATACAGATCTCATTTATATGTTTTGTCACTTTTCTGTTGTCTCACATAGGAGAGGAGACAATCCTGCAAAATATATTTTTTAATGTCAGTGATGAATTTCCTGTTTTTGGTTGATATTATTGAATGAAGGGATTGATAAACCAGCCCATCACAGGGCAAATACACACACACACACACACACAAACACACACACACACACACACACACACACACACACACACACACACAGACACACTTACAGACCTTTAGAGTCTACAATCCTGACTTGTGTTTGGAATGCAGAAAGAAAAAAATAAAACCCACTTTATGAATATGAATTTGGGGGGAAAAAACTGCCTTGTCTTTGTGAAATAGTCACAAAATGGACACAAATTTTAAATTTTTTCATGACAGTCAGCACAGCTAATATTTCAGTTGGAGTATCTTTCCTGCATCACATTGTTTTCTGTGTCAGTCGGACCTTGAGAGCACAAACGCTGAATTGTTTCTTCTCATTTGTTATTCATTTTTTACCATAACCACTATATAACTCAACATTTCAAGATGATTTTATCCTCACTGGGTTGCTTAAATAGTAAAAACAAAAAGTTGTGGTTACCGTGCGGTATTGGATGGGCTGTGGGAACGGTGTGCCGCTAGGGAACTGCAGAGTGACATCACCTTCTACCAGGTTGAATACCTGCAGGAGACACTTCCCGGCAGGTGCAGGACTCACCACTGTTTTCTAGAAAACAGAGAGGGACATTAGAGCACTACAGTCATAAATATCACAGAAGCTAGCAAGTAATTATTTTCCAAGATATTTTCAGAGACTTGAAGACATATGTTAATATTTGTGGTTCATTCTGAGATGGTCAGAGCATTAAAATAGGATGATATTCATTATATTGACTTAAACATTCAACATGCTAAAATGCTCACTATGATAGCATCGTAAACAATTGCGTCTTATAACAGATATTACTATTTATATGATATATGGAGATAATTTTGGCCCAGATGATAATACTAGAATAGATTTAAAGTGGCACATGAAGCTTAAAAAGTCTACAACTATGCTTGCAGCACTGTGAGGCTCAAAGGCACAGTGACACTGTGAGCTAAATGCTAATATCAACATGCTAACATGCTCACTATGAAAATGCTAAGGTATCAATGTTAAGAAAGTGTAATATTTATTTTATTTATCATCTTAGTCATGTTAGCGTGCTAAGGTTTGCTAATTAGCCATTTACACAATGTACAGCTGAGGCTGACAGGCAGTTTGTTAAGTTTTTAGGTCTAAAGTATTATACAAAATATAAAGTCTGACCATAAATTCTGCTAATATCAACATGCTAACATGCTCACTATGGAAATGCTAACATGCTGATGTTGAGCAGGTATAATGTTTACTTTATGTATCATCTTAAGTCATGTTAGCATGCTTAGCACTGAACACACTTGTCAATGTTGCCGTTTGTGAAAGTTTATACAGTATATTAACCTAACTGTAAGGACAGTTCAATATTGTCTTAGACATTTTGGTTTCCATGTGACTGATTCCACACAGTCTGTGTGCAATCGCTAAATGCACTTTATACATTATTATCCTATGCACTTTAAATGACAAGTTTTTTATTTATGTATTTATCTATTTAACTTTTTTATAACTTTACTAAAGTGTGAGATGTGTGTGAGTGACTGAGGAGGGAGATATTTTAAAATTTCGTTGTATTGACCTCAATGACAACAAAGACAATGCAATTCAATTAAATTTGAGTGGAAAGCTGCATTAATGAATTTCAGGATTTAAAGGATGCATGGGAACTCTTATATTTAAGTCAGTCTGTGTTTAGGCATTCTTTTGTTTTCTGGCTGCATGCAGCTAATCCTACTGTATGTGTGTATATTATTAAGGGTTTTGGTTAGTGACTGTTATTCTAAGAAAAGGCCAGATTCATGATCCTTGCTCATACGTACAATGACGCTCAGCTCCACCAGTGTGGCCGCTCCAAAGGCCAGCGCTGCAAAAATCATCCCTGCAGCCATTTTCCTCAGAGGTCTGGAAAGCAGAGAGAGTCAGTGTGTGATAGATAGTCAACACATTTAGACACTTCATGATGATGAGCAGAGTGTGTGTTTACTGTTCTACACATCAGGCTTTATCACTGCATGAATCATACATTTCCACATCAGCTGATCCTCACTGATGTCCTGTCTGATAAGAGATTGCCTCATCACTTGTTTTTATATAATACCATCTGCTGTAAATATGTCCTTTACAGCCAACTATCCTCTAAAAAAACAAAAACAAAAAAAGAGTAATTATAGCGCTGTTAGTGTTTGTGGAACCAACTGATACCACATTCATACTTCAGGGAGTAGTTTAAGTTCCTCTGTCATGGGAAATGAGTGCTGAAATCTTTATTCATGATCAAACTTTCATTATTTTGCAGAACGCAAAAAAAACAAACTGTGTACAGCGTGTGTGTGTGTGTGTGTGTGTGTGTGTGTGTGTGTGTGTGTGTGTGTGTGTGTGTGTGTGTGTGTGTGTGTGTGTGTGTGTGTGTGTGTGTGTGTGCACAGACATCCTCTTCAATCATTTGCATTGTATGTTCCTGAAATATATGCCTAGTCTATAAATGGGAGCTCACATGGCTAATTTTCTACTTTAAGAGGCTCCTAAGATGTTCATGACTGCAATAAAGACAGTAGTATCCAAAACAACAGGCGTCTACTCACGTGACGTTGATTCCACAAAGGGCAACGAGCGGATATATGATGAGGTCAAAGATGGGTACGAAAACAAGAATCAGCAGCGCATTCAGCATCTAGACAGCGGGGAGGGGGAGAAACTCACCTTTAAATGACTCTATAAAAGCTCTCGAAAACTCATAAAATGATAAAGGTTAAAGTTGTACACAAATAAAGAGAGTGACAGAGATTCTGATTCAGTAAAAGAGTTGGCAGGATGGCAGCTGTAAAAGTGTAAAAATGGCAACATCACTAAACAAGTCAATCAGTCGTTTTTAGTGCTTTGTGCACTGATGTGAACCCAAGTGTGTCATTTATGCCAGAAACAGGAAAAATGCATGTTTATAGTTAAGTGGTATGTGTTCCATAAAAATAATAAATACAGAAGTGACACAATGTCTGTTGTTTTGTGTCTGTACTCCAGAACATTGAAATTCAAGTTTTTATGGAGATTAGAGGGTTTAACTTCAACTTTAAGGATGTTTGAGGGTTTTCAAATATCATTTCATATTATTGAGCACATGTTAATATGAGTTACGAATGTGCGGGTACGACTCTGCATAAAAAGAGAATGTATCTTTAAAGTTAACTTTTGGAGTATTTTAGGCACTTATTAGACATCATCAGTAGAGAGAAGACAGGAAACAAGGAGAGAGGGATGCTACAAAGGTCTGCAGTCAGACCCAAACTGGGCATGTTGTAATTTGAGGTCAGCATCTTAACCCCTAAGTCACATGGGCGTCCACGCCAACACTGATCCTAAACCTTATGGCTAAGGCAACCACTAACATTTAATGGACAAAGTGCAGTGTCTCCCTACACTTGTGGAACCATGTGCAAAAAAGAAAAAAAAGGTTGTGTTATGATTTGCATAAAGAGTGGAAACAGAGAAACAGTCAGTATGGCGCTCTCTAAACTTCAAAAATGAATTATTAGTTGAATCATTGCACAGTGAGGAAAGCTGATGATGTAATGGTAATATAAGGGCAATACTGCACTCTACAATATGGAGATATAGAAAATAATGAATCTATTCTCCTCTTTTATTATTTTCATAAATCAGGTTATCACTGTTTTCTTCAAATCTTATACTTAATAGCAGTTATTTTTCATAAAAATAGATCCCAGTGATGGCGGGACTCGGGAGGAGCTACACTTACCTGAATCTGGTCAGGTTGAACGACGAAAGACCCTCCCTGTAATAAAACAAGATGATTTCATATTAACAAGTCAGCCATTTAAACTTTAACTTCATAAATTGAACATTGTGTCCAATGAATTCCAGTTAAATGTGATGATAATTTGTCAAGGTTGTAAAGAATATAATTTACTGGAATAAAACGACACATTGTAAATCCAAACACCCCTAATAAAAGGGAGTGTTTTACAGGATAGTTTATGCATTCTGATGAATATCATAACCTATCCACTGATATCGAAGTGCACTAAAAGATGTTATCAGCTGTTAGATCTTCTGAATTTGTTATGTCATGTAAAGAAAGTCTTACAAAAGACATGTTCATCCCGATGGCTTGGAGTGTCCAACGTGAACCCTGCAATAAAACAAAACACTGACTGTCATACATGTCAAGGCAACGGCTTCACTGTTAGATTAAGAAAAATAACCCTTTAACCACAGCAGACTTATTTGCTTTTCCTGGAGATGACTCAAACAAAGAACTGGTCAACGTTTGACCTGCCTTCCACACAGAAGACTTGAATTTGTTTGGCCGTTTTTAAATGAGTCCAGGAGGAATGAAATTGAAGTAGAAGTCAAATTCAAGTTCATGAGCACTTATTTCTATTCATTTACATTGCAGACCACTTTGGCCATGTTCCAGCTGCACACCACATACTAAAACAACAAAGTAAAGTAGACGTAAACCCCTATGTCAGGAACATTACAACGTCATCAGCCACATACCGCTAGAGGTGTGAACTTTAAACATTTCCAGCACATGGACTTGTGATGAATATTATCCCATATTGATACAACAAGCATGACGGAGCTACTCACAACTGATAACGGGAACATCTAAGAAAAATCCAATTATGGCACAATGAATCATTGTAAGCACGTTATTTAAGTTTTGAAGTTTTGAAATTTGAGATTGGTAGAGCTACAACTAGCAATAAATAACAAAAAAAAGCCCATTATAGTTCCCCAGATCCTGAGGTGACATATTCAGTTTACTTGTTTTATATGGGACCAACAGTCCAAATCATATTTGACAAAAGGAACATACATTTCAGAAGCTGGAACTAGTTCATGTTTGGCGTATTTGCATGAAAAATGACAGAACCCTTCAATCGATTATGCAGTTTAATTTTTTTTGTTATGCGACTGATGAATTCACATGTGAACTGTTTCAGCTCCGTTTCAGTTTGAGGTTTGTATTGTAATGCAGTATGTTTGTACAGCGGTGAAATTTGAATTGACATTTGAATATGTGATATCATTTTTCTACTTGAGTAATTACCAACCTTTTTTTGATTGTGACACTTTAAAGTGAAGCAACAGTAACTCGCAAACCTATGAGGTAGGCCTGTCATGATAACTACTTTTATTGGACGATATATTGTCTCAGAAATAATCGCGATAAACAATATTATTGTCATTCGAAGATCATTTTATACCACTGATATAATGATGATATAATAGCATAATAATGTAAGGGGGGCGGGGGTGGGGATTGGAGAGTGGGTGCTACACTTGTGTAAAAACACAGCCTGTCATTATGGTTGGGGACAGAGTTATTTACCTTTAATTCTTCTACAGTCTCCACTCAGGACGTACACAGTGAGGAATGGAGGACACTACTTGTTTAACCAATGTGACATGAATAGCCTCTTAGCTGCTAATGTGAAGTGTGGCAATACTGAGGTAAAAAACAATTATCAAGATCATGTATCATATGATAAGTCCATATATACATATGATGATGTTGATAAGTACGTTATTATACCATAAGTCAATGATTATTGTGGCAGGTCTACTTATGAGTTTAATTTGAATAGTTTTTAGAGACTTGAAGAGGATCAACTATTGACTATATTTATTGTTTGTATACCAACTGTAGCAACTGTGGATGATGCATTATCTTGGGATACATATTAAATGTACCTGCTGATCAAACAGAGCCCAGAACATCGGCAGGGGGATGTAGAGCACCAAAACCCGCAGAACCATTTTAATTTCCTGGATCAGACGTTTCTGTTGACACACAAGCACACACAGACTGGATGGATTATTTATGCAATAAATCACGCTCTTTTGAATATTTGAAAAGTGCAATCCCGAAACGCAAGGACGAACAAATAGTCCTGTCATTACCGAGTACTTCTCCTCCGCCCAGTCCAACCAGTGCTTCCTCTCAGCCTCATTCTTCGATCTCCTCCAGCGATTTTTGATGGCAAACTGTGAATCATAGGCAACAGGAAGGAAAATTGGAAAGTCAGCTGCTTAGACACTCACAGCAGCAATGGGTGGATTCATGCCTTTATTACAGCACCAAATGATTCTCTGTTTGAAATAGAAGCGGATCAATCTGTTTGCATTCATAAATCCTCTGTTATAACTGGGTAGACCTGGAAGATGACTCACCCCAATGCAGTTACAGACTTTCAACAAGATGTTTCCCTGAGGAGGACTTCTCTTATACAGGCCGCTGCCAGAAATGAACACAACTGCACAAGACATATGAAGAGTTAGACTGTACTCAGAGGAGTAAAGAAAACAGTTTATGCTGGAAATGGCTCAACTGTTGCACAAGCAATCGCTCTACTCTTCTGGTATCAGAAGTACAAACAGACCTGAGATACAGACAAAAGAATCTGATAGAGTAGTTTACCATTTAAGGATGTTTTTGTCTTGTTACAAAGATCTATGAAGTGCTTGAGAGTAATAAATTGTACATGTGAAAACGCCAAGCCTCCCCGATTTGCCAGTACACCAGAACTTTGTCTGCCCTCCCTGGGTTTCATAGTTTGTTTTCGCAGTGAGTGGTCAGCCAAGCATGAATCCCATATGGATCAGGGGGATGGAAATTCAGGGGCAGAGACAACTGACTGTCAGGACGTATGTGTACTGGCCTTGATCAACAGGAAGCCGAGCCTGTCAAAGCTGGACTTACAACGTGCTTGCAGCATGCAGATCGCAGCGTGGAGTAGCAGTAAACTCGGAAATTTGCTACTTAATCTGGAAATGCTTTAAATGATATTGAAATGTAAACAGTACATTTTTTACTTTGTTTGGGGTTTAATTTTGCTCTTTAGTAACAGATGTTTCTCATGTGAAATGAATTAATGTGCTCCTGACCACTGAGAAGCTCTGGCAAATGTCAGCTGGGGCTTTGATCAAGACGTTGTCAGCACAAAATGGAAAGTAGTTCAGCCAGACTGACATGTCAACAGAGCCAATATTACTGGCCGATACTGATTTATCTACATACAGCATATACTGACATATAAGTTGACAGATATGTGAGTATGAATTCAAGTATAGAAATGTTTTATAAGACACTTTTTTAATTCATATTTTTGACATTTATTTTTATGAATTCAAGTTTAAAATAGCTTGATTAAACAATCTTAACTCAAGGTCCACTTACTAGCTTTTAGCAGGGCTTTCAATCTAAGTAATGAAGTTAGTCAAATGTATTTATACATTATATATAATACGCACAATACACACACACACAATATATATGTTTCTATATATATGTATATATACACATTCAAACATAGTCTAATCTGCTAGGTTGTCATGGAGATGGATCTGTTGACAGATGCTCAGAAACAACTAACATGCACATCATTGACATCTGAGCAAATTCTATCCACTGATGAAGAGAGTGGAATATGGCTGAAAGTTCCAGAAAAGGCTAAGTGGTAAGTAAATAAAAAAGTTTAAAAAAAACTAAGTGGACCTTGAGTTGGGATTGTGTGGTCAAGTATAGTAAGACCAATAATTAACTAGATTTGTAGTTTTAAAACACGTGTTGGTTTTGTTCGTGTTGCAATTTGTATGCATTTGTGTAAAAAAAAAAAAGACAATTATATTTCCTTTCATTGTCAATATTTTTTTAGTTTTCTGCCTAACCCTATATTACTCAGGATCTAGAGAGTGTAATACAACCCACTGTCCAAAGTTTAACTACTGCATGAATTATTGCATGTGACTGAATGATGCTGGAGGCGGACAGACTCTCACCTAAAGCCACGATCATCAAAGCTGCAGGAACCCCGAAGGCCAGAGCGTAGCAGTCACCACCGAAACACTGCACATCAGCTGCAAGAGCAAATCTAGTGTTATCAGCATCAACACAGCAATGTCATTCAAACAGTCAATCTATACAGCATGTGTGTGTTTATTATGTGACTGTGTAATCTCACCTCTCAGCATGGGTGTAATCACGGTAGACAAGAGGCTCCCAGCATTGATTGACATGTAGAAAATGGAGAAGAATTTCTGTCTCTCACTAACCTGGAGGAGATAAATCAAATAATCAGGAGAAACTCTTTTTTTGTGTACATGTATTTTGCTATCTAAACACTGTTATCACTGTTCGAGCTGAATTTATTGGACACCATACAATGCTAGACCTTTAGAGTTTGTGTAACCAACCTTAAAGTCTGTGTAAAGTAAGAATAAATATTTGTTCTGAGTTTGACATACCACAGAAAAGTGTGTTGTTAACCACCCTGCCAAATTTGAATGATTAAAAAAATCGCCAAGTATATGAAATTAGGCTTCAAAGTTGTGTAAAACTCAGTCTCTATCTCTGCTCCCAAATGCTGTGGGAGTGCCCGCCGAGTTCGCTGAAACCCCGCCCCCTACCAAGTGTCTCATGTCAATCAAAGTCACCACCTCTACCATAAACATGGACGCTAGGTCTGAGCGCTTTCTGCTGCTAGCTCAGCGGCTAGCTTGGAAGCTAGCTCAGCTAACTGTAGACTGTAGTAGTAGTAGAGTGTGCTGAATGTATTTATACCTCTACAGCAGCAGGGGCCAGTTTATGCTAATCACCACTAAATCCTGAACACAGAAATCTTGAAACACAGTTTGTGAAGCCTAGCTCCACAATTCAAATCTAAATGGTTGGAAATGCTTTTTACACCTTTTTTAGAAATACATTTATGACTTATTTAATGTGTTTAGAAGAAAATGTTTGAATTCACTTTACACGGTCTTTAAGTCTCTAATTGAGCTACTTTGACAATTTTGGTTACAATAAGGCAGAAACCCATTGAAACTGACTGATTGCAACAACTTGATGAGATGCGCTAAAACTCAACCAAACGCTAAACGTGCCATAAAAACAAAACTTAGCTAACAGAGGCTAACGTACAGAGATGTTGACTAGATTTTATATTTTTCTGTGATTTCAGTCCTATGAATACTGAAACCTTGAATTCAATGTTGATATCAAAATTAAAAAAAAATTTATTATTGTAATTTTATTGTCAAAACTAGCACTAATACAATGATTTACTCCTTAAACATTTAAAGCTCTATCTGGTAAGATTCCCATAACGTTCAGTTTTTATTGCCGAAGGCCTGGAGGAACTCTGTAAAGCTAATAAGTCTATGTAGGCACTAAACTGAACTGCAGTATAAAGCCTATCTGTTTCTATTAATAGATATACTTCAATTAACAATGTATTTGTCATTGGTGACCCCTTGGCGGCCCAATTTATGAAAGACTCATTTACACTCATAATACCGACTACTTTCACAGATACGTTGTCTCATTGTGTCCTTTAAAGACAGTACGAACAGTACAATCTGCAAAGCTTCTTCAACCTAAAGAGGAAGTGTGGTGACTTACATTCTCCTCATCAAACTGGTCTCCTCCAAATGCCGCCACACAGGGCTTGATTCCTCCAGTGCCGAAGGCAATGAGTATCAAACCCACCATGGACAGAGCGCTGCATATACAGGCACATACAGGCAAAATGAATTGCTGACAATGCTAATGGACACATAGATATACAGTATGTATTAACTTTAGTACTGGAACTATCTATCTATTCATTAATGAATCCATCAACAGAAAATTAAGATATTGTGATTTTTTCATCGGGCGTTCTCTGGAATGGGACACAACTGTTGACTTACAAAGAACTAATACAGAGCTGAACCTTTTTAAAAAAAAAATGAGTATTCGTGTCATTCTTCAAGCAGAAACACCAAACATTTGTTTGTTCCTGTTTCTTAAATTATGACAATGCATTTCCTTTTTCTGTTCTATATCACTGTAAATTGAACAACTTTGGGTTTCATATTGTTGGTTGGACAAAATAAGCAATTTGAGACTCAGATGTGAGAACTTGTGATGGACATTTCTTCTAATAAACAATTCATTGAGAACATAAGTGTTAGTAGGAGAGGTTCCAGATCTCTGATATATTGAGTAATTCATCTTGATTAACAGGCCTACCTAACTCATTTGTGGACTTCTAACGCACACACACCAATGATAAAGACCTCTTTGTTTTTACATTAACAGCTCTGTTCTGTGACTGGTCCTGGTCAAAATGACTGGATCAGCTCCTGATAACTCACATGTGCATGTTGCTGTCTCCCACCAAGGGAATGGCTCCGACCGACTTGACCACATGGCCGATGACATACACGATGGACAAGTAGATGATAGTCCTGTTGGGAGCAAACTGTGATTATGCACATACAGCTGCTATCTGTATTATTATGGAAGACCTGCATGTTGTCAGAGTGATTCATGCTCCCAGGTTAGAGGACTGACATACTGCAATTCTCCAATCCCAGCCCCCGCACCCCTTACATTATTATGCTATTATCATTATATCAGGGGTATAAAATGATCTTCAAATGACAATAATACGGTTTATTGCAATTGTTTCTGAGACAAAAGTAGTTATGGTGACATGTGGTACGTTTTTAGTCGCTAAAATTTAATTTTATTTCTCTAAAGCCAGCAAATTGCTGATGAGTTTTTAAACATGAAATCAAATTGACCATCTTTATCAGAGTGGAGGCAGTAATCTCAGAGACTGAGATATCTAAAAGCTTCTGCATATGACATCGAAACTATTTGCATGGTTTGACATTCTGGTGAGCTGACCCTTTAATGCATTATTGGGGATGGAGGACTCACTTGAATTTTCCGAGCCAGGAGTCAGCAATGAGAGCTCCCAGTATGGGTGTGAAGTAGCAGAGGCTGCTAAAGGCATGGTAGACAGCGGTGGAGAGGTCCTTGTCCCAGTGCAGATAGGTTAGGAAGTAAAGCGTCAGCACCGCTGTGGACGGACACACAAGCAAGAGCTGTAACCCGGCTCAGTGGCTGAATTCCTCATCATAACACATCAACAAGGTCTGTCTCCTTAAGTCTCCAAATGTGACTGAGAAATAGAGGCTGAAGTGAGTATATCCTTTGCAGCCTTCAGTAATCCATGCTTTGTAGTGTGCTGGTCATGTTGTATTTACCTGATGAATGTGTTGAGTGAGTCACTGTCCTGTCAGTGAGTCAGTGGTTCAGAATTTAATCAGTGCAGCCAAACACTGCTCAGATTTATTGTAGAGTGAGATCCCAAAGTGTTCGACAATACCAAATATGTCAGGCTGAATTTGATGAACAAGGCGTCTACAAGCCATGAAAATGAAGAATTGGAACAAAGTTACTGTCATACTGGGTGGGATACGATGATTTATCCAATAGTAAAATTACTTCAGGATAAATCTCATGATAAATCCATCAGTTTGTGTTATTGCTACATAAGCCTTTAAGAATAACCATTAATCTTATGTGCTGTATACTTCTATACCCAACATACATTGACATGAACCTCCTGGCCTTGTTTTAATGTTAAAAGCACCATTTGTTTTCTGTGTGAGGGTTCAGCCCACTCTTTTTCAGTCCTCTGAAGGCTGCATGTTTGGAAGTAGGATTCTGAACCATCGAATATATATAGATAAGTTAGGACTCAGCAATAAATTGATATTATATAGATATCATGATAATTTATAGATATCGTCTTAGATTTTGAATATTTTAACAGTTTAAGTTTAACAGACTGTTCTATTATCTGTCTTTATCCACTTACTGATGATTACTGATGATTATTTATCAAAAATCTCATTGCGTAAATATTTTGTGAAAGCACCAATAGACATCACTACAATATTGTCAAAATATTGGTCAAAAATGTCTTGATATTTGATTCTGCCCATATCGCTCAGCCCTAAAATAAGTATATAAAAATCAATAGACAAATTGACAATAATCATTTGTTGCAGCCCTAAGATAATCTGCTAAATCAATATGGCTCTTTACATTTGTCACGATTATCTTTTAAATCATTGAATGAAATCAGCTTCCCTCCCAGTCATAAATAAGCACCGATCCATATCCTTATGATGTGTGTATGTGTGTGTGTGTGTGTGTGTGTGTGTGTGTGTGTGTGTGTGTGTGTGTGTGTGTGTGTGAAGCAATGTAACACAGACGTGAGAAAAGAGGTGAGGTCCCGTGAGGAGAAAAAGAAGACAGGGATAGCTTTTATCACTCTGTCATAGGTTCTCTGTTTTATTGCCCTCATTGGCTCACACTCTTTTAAAACCAGCTGAGTTTACGCACTGAGCATCCCTCAGTCTGCTTTGAGTCAAGGACTTTTTACATAATCCTTTTCTTCACCACAGGAAGTGTGCATACCTTTCATGCCATAGTAGGAGAAGCGTTCACAGAACTCGTTCACCACTATGAAGCAGATGCTGACTGGGTAATTGGTTCCACATAGTTTCTAGAGGAGACAACAACACAACAGCAACACTTTTAAAACAACAACCTACAGCATGAGACTTCCATCAAATAACCCCTCTAACAAAAAATCTATAATTACACTGTTTAATCTGTTTTCCCTCAGTCAAATATAAACTAAAAGTTGGTGATTCAATCAATAGTTACACCATCTCTAACAATCGTTGATCAATATTTTCTCATGAAGTGGTGGGAATGTAGCGGGTGTGTACTTCCTGTTAGTCAATCACACATAAGTTTCTCAAGTTAATAGAAGTTTCACAGATTTAAGGCTGCTTTAATGAACACATTATTTTTTATAATAATGTGGGATATGCTACAAGTAACTTAATCATTTACATTTTAATAATTTTATGCCACCTTACGCTGTTACTTTCCTACATTTTAGAGGGGAGGATGTAGATTTTAATCCATTTATGTGTGAGCTCTGCAGATTACAAATTGACATACATGGAGCTGAAAAAAAATAGTTTTAGTGTAGGAAGTTGACTAAAAATTGATTGATAAAGACTAATTGATGACTGATTATTATTATAGATCATGTATCAAGCCACAATGTCACATGTTTTCAGCCTTTCAGATGTGAGTTTCTGCTGCTTTAGTAGCTTTCACTGTAAACTGATTATCTTTGAAAGAACAAGTTCTTTGAACTCGTGATGGACTTTTAAAGCTTTTACAGTGTTTCAGCTAATCCATTTATCTCTTATTTATACAATAATCAACAGATTCATCGCAAATGCAAACAATCAGTCTCTGGATGGGTACTCAGCTGGTCCCTTCAGTTTAGGAGAATCTGTTACAAAGGAAAAGTTGGATCTGTGACATTATTGCTGCAGTTACTCACTAATAGGACAGTTCCACTCAAATTACATCAAAATCATATTTCCTGACTTCCCTCTAGTGGTATAAATGCATATACTTGACTTTCTTGTTTTGTTTGGGCAGGTTTTGAGATGCCATTCTCAGACATGTCTGCCTCCAAACCAACACAATTCATTTGTGGTGAACACAGCACTGAAAAGAATCCTTGCTTGTTTGTGCTGTGAGTAATCCTCACTGTCAGACTTCTCTCAGAGGCTCTTTTTCTTAAGCGGAAAGAGAAAACCAAAGAAAACTCTTGACAGCACTGCAGTGAAAACTAATGAAATACATTAAGCACCATGCTGCAGTAAGAGCAGTGCGTGACAAATGTATTCCTCTGTTTATTCTGTTTGTATTTACTGTAGTAAGAATGTTTATGCTGCTCTCTTGACTAAGTCACTCTTGCCATAGAGACTTTCATCTGCTTGGTTAAATAAAGGATGCATCAAATGAAAGTGTAGCATACTCGCCTACATTTCTACTGAACATCATTTCTGAGTCTGAATTATTTACTTTTTATTTATTTTTCCGGAGTGGCAACTTTAATTTAGTCTCAATTTGGACAGCCTATCTCTCCGATCACTGCTCCCAGCAAAAACTGCTTGAAGTAAAGTTTGTATCTTGGGTGAAACAATTTTTATTTATTTTTTTAACAATTTCCTTTACAATCCATTTCCTTTTGCAGACGACTTATGGCACACAACTCCAAACGCTCCGTGAGCCACGGTGAGATACTGTTGCATCATCTCATCTGCTTAATAAGTGAACGCAGCGGTTCAGAGAGTTGACTGCAAGTAGAAGCCTGACACCATAATGCTTAAAGTCTGACTTGAAATATACTTCTTCTTTTTTCTTTTTTTAACTTCACATTTCACATGGAGAAACTTTACGCACAATCCTCCCGCTACTCCACGCGTCTGATCCACACTCGCTGCAGCTTTTAACAGTGGATTCCAAATAATTAAAAAAAAGCAACCAAAATAAAACATAATTTCTGCTCCATCAAAACATTGCATATATACTATTTACCTTAGTCATGTTGTAATGTTTGCTGGTGAGATTGTGGCTCTGTGCTGCATCGGGGGCTCCTGACTAACATCCAAGTCCGTCCCACTCCGCTCTGTCCTGAGGGCGAATGTAAAACCTCAATCATTCGCACTCTTAAACCCGACTTAAAGTTAATATTCCACCACAAAACTTGAACTTGTCACTCCAGGAGCGCCAGTGGCCTTCCATAGACGTCAAGTTATTGCGGGAAGATCCCAAACAAGGGAGGGAGATCATCCAGATTAATGCTTTTACCTCTTTGAAAAAAAAAAGAAAAAAACTAAAAAAAAAAAAAAAAGAAAAAGTTTCTTATTTACTAAATGGCTGTAGTTGAAGACATTGAGCTGTAGATGAACCCCAACCAATTATCAGAAAATGTCTCAACCCCGTACTATTGGTCAGATGTGTGTGTAGTTAAACTCACTTTCCGTGCAGAAGGAGATCCGTTAATTATTGAGAAGTGGGGACCCGCAGAAGTAGGAGTAGGATCAGCCTCTCTGCTTGTACAATAGCGTCGTTGTTGAGCTCACAAGTGAATGTGGGTTGGAGGGGCACAGAGTCCTGGAAGTGGCGACCCAACTGCCCCTTTTCTTCGGATGGATGACTCCGTGCGCATTGCTAATTTATTTTAATTCACCATGAGCAACACCCACTGCCTCACTGTGTGGGTGACAGCTGACAATTTTCTTCAGATATGTTTACATGTTGAACAGCTTTTCTATGATGAATAATGTCCATGATGTCTGTAATCATTCCTCCTGTTACCGACTATTAATAGATCCCCTTAAAATGTGCTTTCAGTGTAAGTGATAGGGACACATGTATTTATGAAGGCTGCATTTGTCCCAAACAACTTTTATTTTATTTTGATTGGGTGCAATCAGGTGGAAACCTTGTAGCTCATATTTTAACTCACATTCAAGTCACATATTTTGTTGGCAAAGGCCATTTGCATCCATGGTGTGTGTGTGTGTGTGTGTGTGTGGGGGGGGGGGGGGGTGTTCAATTGGGTCCTGACTGTTGATTTAAGACAGACTTGAAACATTTGTGATGCTGTCTTGATGCTGGAAGATGAATTTCTGTACAGAATTACATGGAAATCCGTTGAATAGGACATTGAGCAACAGCCAACCATGAATCATGAGTTTCAAGTTGAAGACTAGTCAGCTCATTAATAATGAGTTTATGAAATATAAAGGTGTATCCTTCGGGGAAAGTTTTCTTTCTCATTCTCCACAAAAATGACTCACACAGTTTACTCATCATCTGTCTTGTTTAATTGTCTTTGCTAGAAAGTTTGACTAAACTGACTATTTATGTGCAGATTCAGTTCATCTTGTATCACAGATAACCTCAAAGTGTGGGTCACATGCTTTCTGATCAAAGCAAACATCAACAATTCATCATGTGGTAAGAGTCAGTTTAAAATTAGTGTCACACAAACAGCTTCACAAAGCATTAGGAAGAAGAATATGAATAAACCTATCTTTAAAAAATGTAAAATGCATGCAATGTTTCTGAATGGAGGAAATGTTAAAACTGACTAGAGTTGAGTTGAATCTGTTCTTACTGTGACGTGCACTAATGATGTGAATCAGGTAAAAAACACTTACTGAGGAGGATTTCTGTGCTCATGGACTGAAATAAAGATTGTGGTAAAAGGTTTAAAACTTAAATATCACTTCATGCTGATAAATGCAGCTGTGTGGAAAAAGGGACTTCATCTAATTGGGTCCCATTGCAAAAGTCATGATGTTGTAATATTTAGTGGTTTTGTAATCATCACTGTCATGCTTTAAAAACTGAGCATTTATCATTACCAGAGCAGTTACTTTAAATGGTAATGAACAGGAGTAATGATGTCTGAGGTCATCAACTCATCAGTATCTCAGTCCGGCAAAAGTGTCCCAGAGCAAGACAGTAAACTCTCTGTGTAAACTCTCTTCGGCAAATGGCACCGTGTCATGTTAGGATGACACTAACATCTGCAGCATGTGGGACTAACATCTGGGACACATCTGCAGTAATATTTATTAATGTGCACTGTCCCTGCAAAGGAGTAAACAAAGCAATTAGCCTAAATTAGATTATTGGAAATTCATGTAATACCATAACAGTCCACAAGAGAGCAGCATAGGTCTACTAAAGACAACAGCAGAAAATAAACAAATGTATAGTGCCAACAAGTGTAAAATAGGAATTGTAGAATTGTGTTTAAGAAGGAAAGTCTTTTTTGTACCAGACTTGAGTTACCTTTCAGATGCAGATTTGACACAATGGATAATATAACAAGCTTTTAAAATACAACACATTGTTAAAGATGAAACCATAAAGCAGTGTGTAGTCAGGCTCACATTTCAGTTGTTAACAGCTCCACCAAATAGTGATAGAATTGCTGCCAATATTTCACATGCAGGACTTTTACTTCTAATGGAGTATTTTTACATTGCTGTGTTGGACTGTACTTTTATTTAAGTAAAGATTCTGAATACTTTTGTGTATATGTGTAGACTGAATTTCATATTTGTAAAGTTATTGTACAGGTATGTGGTTCTTTATGTATTAGCAATGAGATTTTTGTCATTGTACTGTTTTTGCTATTAGTACACACAAACATAATTAACCATTTTATACTGATGATTTGTGCTCTGAATAAAACTGAAACTATATAACGCTGCTGGTAATTAAACTTGATAGATTGGAAACAAAATACTTTTCCAAAGATATAATATTTTTCTTTCAATAACTGCATCACCTGCAATTCATTTGAAATGTGTGCAGCTGTCAGTAGTTTCCATTCCCTTCCTGCCATGCGGTGAACAGTTTTTATCAGCAGCACTCACAAAAATGAGCAGTTTTACAGTCTGCATACTTACAACCACTTCCTTCCTTTATTAGACAAACTAAAGACGACAGATGAATTGCGGCCGTGATTCAAATCCAGGATATCACTTTCACAGTTGAATGGAGTCTGAAATGTTTATTACATAAAGCCACTGAGACACTGTATGAAACATGATGTGATTCTGCACAAACAACACAGCTTCGACATTTTTATTGTAAAATAAATCATATTTCTAAACATTAAAAACTAACATTACAGTCTGCATATAGAAGAAACACTGATATAGCTGCAAACATTTTGCCTGAAGGATAAAAAACCTTGTATGTCCATGTTACAATGCCAGCTAATGCTTTCTAACACTTTCTACGCTTTTTAACATGTTCAGTAAAGACATTATTGTTCAGTGACTTGAAAAAAATGAAAGCACATCAATCGGTGATGCAAACAGTTTTTGAACATTGTAAAAGTTAAAAAATAATCTTCACATTTTCACCATCTATGTTTAGTGTGTCAGCATGCTAACATTTATCAATAAGGACCAACTACTGCTCAGGCTGATGGGAATGTCATGAGTTTAGCAGGTATTTGGTCGTACACTGTAAAATTATGTTCTGATAACGGTTATAGATGAAAAAAGTCAGTAGATTATGAGAATAATAACAAGTCATCCTGTGAGAAACATGAATGTGTGCACCGATTTTATGATAATCCATCTCATGGTTGTTGAGATATTCCAGTGTGGAACAAAGTAGTGAACTGATGGAACCCTGGAGAAAAATACTGCTGAAAATAGTCAAGAACAACTGTTTACTTCTGCTTTGTGAAAATCTATGTGAATCCTACAGTGACCAGATGTTTCAGGATTTAAACAACTACATTTTTAAATTAAACTATATACTGTCTGTGTGGACGGACTGACACGTTGTTTGGTTTTGGTCTTTTCATGGGTAGGCCTGTCACAATAATTACATTATCAATTTATTGTACAATAACGTAGTTATCAACATCATCATATCTATATATTGATATAGTGCCCACTCTCCAATCCCAATGCATTATCATGCTATTATATTACCTTTTTATCAGTGGTATAAAATGACAATAATATTGTTTATCGCGATTATTTCTAAGACAATATATCGTCCAATGAAAGTAGTTATTGTGACAGGCCCTTTCTTGGGATTTGTTAACCCCTAAAAAATAAAAATAAAAATAAAAATAATGGCAGCTTTATCCTGTAAGGGCAACAGCAGGAGTATCCCACACAAACATGAGGAAAACATACAAACTCCACACAGAAAGGATCCAGTCAGTCCTTCTCATCTTTGATCCAGATCATTTCTACTGTAAGGCCACCGTGAAAACAACAGAGAAAATACATGAAACTAAACAATTCCTCAGAGGAAAGAACAGTCCTTGTAGGTTTAAGTATTGATATTTACATGAAAATACTATACATATTACATGATACTCTGTGCTGTTAATACTTCTCCGATCACCTTGTGTTTTAACTCACAGTCTTGAAGCATTCCAGCCAAGTCCTCATGATGTGAACGCCCTATAAACAAGTGCTTGTCGACAGGACGGTAATGCAGTGTGAATACTAATACAGCTCAGAGAGAAACCCCTGCTGCTGCTGCTCTCGGCTCCTCCTGCTGCTGCACTCTTCTGTCCAGGAACTGCAGGTTGATGGGTTTAGCAGGGCAAAGCAGGGTTCTGGTGATCGGCTCGACCTCGGTTCCAGCAGGGTCCCGCCTCACCTCATAGTGCTTTATCACCTTAAAAACAAAACAGAGACATATGAATGCAATGATATTTGGGAGCAAGGTATTTACTGCTGTGAGGGGCACAGTCCAGATTCCAGTTAATGATTACTAACTTCTCGCCAGCTACATGAATTATCACTGTAGTTTTTGGCTGAAGTGACTCAGTCCAAAGTCAGATGACTGACTGATTGGTGGTTTGTATTCATCTTAAATGCCAAGACTAACAAAAAACAGAGCAGCCAAACCTCTGAGCTCAGCTTGGACTGTTACTACAGGTCAGTGCTGCTCTCTGAATGTAGCTGAAAAGCAACAGATTTCCATGGAGTGACAACAGAGGACATTGTTCAACTTGCTCAGTTCACATGATTATAATATGTTATTTTGTATGCTGCAAGAGCCCATGATCACTGATGTAAATAAAGTACAGAAAAGACACAACTGTGATGTTAACATAATTAAATATTAAATCCAAAGTGAGGTTAGTAGAAGGATAATATTCCCCAAACACATACTGGTGCTTCAATCACACAGAGTGCCATTTCACTGGAAGTACAAAAAGTTCAACTTGATTGAACAAACAGTTAAAGTGAATTTGATGAAAATTAAGATAATAGTACATAAAGCTTAACTTTTTAGTTGGCAGAGCAAACTACACCCTAATCTTTGCTGTTTCATCTCATGCAAACGAAGGCAGGAGGTGATGACAGTTTGGGCCAGTGAGATTAAATCCTAACTGACATGAAAATGAAACTGTTGTAACATCCTGTTGCTGCTTATGCTGGATTTGTTTGTTGACACCCGATCTTTATGAAATTGAAAAACCTTCTCAGTGTTGACACTCTTCACATTTATCAGAGAGCAAGTGATGTCATAGAGGTCAAAACTGATAGGCATGTTTTTGGCTTCATTAGCAAATCATTCTCATATTAATACTGTTATGTTCAAGAATACCCATTTCATCTAATCATCTAATGTGGGTTTGATCAGTTTGCAGGTATTTGTTTGTGAACTGCTAGCTTTTATAAATATATCTTCAAATTACATTAATTGCTTTTTGATGGGGATTTTTTTTTGTGACTACTTTAGCTTTAGCATTAGACACCGACCATTATTGCATGAGTCTCTCAAATAGATCCCAATGTACATAACAAACATTTATATATATAATACATAATGCACATATATACACATATTTCCTTATATATGCATAGTTGTATACTCCAAAAAGCACCAAGATTCTTATACATAACATAATCCATTACAACATTCATATATATAATAATATTTATGCCTCAGTTTTATGTTTGTTAATCATCTTATTTTTAAAAGGTGTTGGAGCAACACTGGGCTTTCATTCTGAGTTGTGCATGTGTCCATTATATGAATGTAAGTCCATTATTCTCTTTAGCTCTGTTTGTAGTGTTCCACCCTCTCCTGAGAAAAAGTCTCTTTAGCTGATTAATTCTCCACCTTCTTCAATAGCTAGTCTCCAACTGTGTCTGTCTGCTGTTTGGTGCTGGGCAGGTAGTGTACTGTAGGTTTATTAGAGCTTGTTTGCTCAAAACAGCTGCCTGCTGCTGCTGAAAATGGTGTGATAAACACTGAGACCAGACCACACAGTAAATGTGCCGTGAAAACAAAAAAAACCTCCCCAGAGCTGCACAGATGTTGATAATTATCTGTGGGTTGTGGCTAATTTGCTAAATGATGTATAAAGAGAATAAAGATAGAAGATTAGTTTGACTATATTAATCTTTATGTTAACTGATTAGTATAGAATGGGGCTAGGACCAGAGAAACAAGTTGCTTATTTCTCCTTCTCCTTTATATAGTTATGGTAATAGCAGCATTGACATGTTCTTACCCTCGACAGGAGGAGATACATCTCCAGCTCAGCCACCCGTCGGCCCAGGCACGCCCGGATACCAAAACCGAACGGCACTGAACCAAATGGGTGCTGCCTGAACTTCTCCTCCTCTGCCCCTCGGAGCCAGCGCTGCGGCAGGAAGGTGTGAGGCTCGGGGAAAACATTCTCATCATAGGAGACGGCGTAGTGGCAGAGGTGGAAGAGCGTCTGTGAGAGGAAGACCACATTTGATTTAGTGAGTTGAATGACCATCAAGGGTTAGGGTTAGGGTTTCAAGGTTTCAGTTGTATATACTGACATGCATTGTGGCAGGGCATTACAGACATCTCTTGTTTTTATCTTTTTGTGTGAAGCAACTTGTCATGTCTGATCTTGAATTTAGCCAGCAGTGTCAGATGTGTGTCTCACCCTTTTGGGGAAGAGATGATCTCCAACCACAATCTCATTTTCAACAGTGAGACGAGCATTTCCTGGCACCACTGGATACAGCCTGGAGACCAAAGAACAGAGTGAGGCATCAACACAACAGCCTTCTGTCTGAAAAGCAACTTATTTATTGTAACTATAGAACACTGAATACTGTTCAGCTAGCAAACTTTTAGCCTGTGTTTATTTGAAAAACACAATTTGATGTCTTTACATTTTGGTTTTTGTATGGATTAAACAACAAAATGTGTTAATGTTAATTACTGGTGTGAGTAGGTGGGTTTGTGTTACCTTTGGAATAAGACAGGTAAGCTACATCTAATGTTAATGCTAAGCTAACTGTCTCCTGGCTGCATGTATCGTTTTTCCAACGAAGTTCAGATGAAACTATGCTCACTTCTGTAATACGCAAGTCTTGACAGCTGTGTTCCCATGGAAACTGTGCTCACGCTTGTTCTGCAAAATGAGACACTGAATTTGATGAATTTATTGTTCATCAGACCACAAATGAGACCAGAATTAGCTAGCTAACGTGCTAATTCCTAACTCTGGAAAGCAGTGAGGCATGACAGCAACTGTGGGGATGTAATTCAGTATCTGTCAGTCTTGTTACTCCAATCTTATCACTCATTGGTCTTACAATTCTGTCAGTCATTATGTTGGTTTGGTGTAGTTGACTGGATTACAAGCTATTTCCCAGGACCGCAGCTGCATGGTAACACAGCCATCGAAGCTTCCGTATTACAGAAATGGGCGAGGTTTCATCTAAACTGGGTTGGAAAAACAACAGACATATTGAGCAGACAGATATGTGACTATAAATTTTCTCATCTTACTTTCAGCAAGAAAGCAAATAAGAAAAAGCTAAATATTTTCCAAGATGACAAACTATTCCTCTAAGTGACACCTTAATCTGAAAGTGAGATTTCCATGTTTTAGGTGATAATCAGGTTCTGCCCACTTCAACATAACCAAACGAGCTCCTGGTTATCTGCCACCAGGTGTTTCTGTTGGTGAAATATATTGATAAAAATGAAAGAAACCCTCTAACCGTAGCGTCTCCCTGATGATGGCCTTCAGGTATGGCATCCGAGCGATGTCATCACTGGTTGGCACTTTGTCTCCGGGGCAAACACTTATCACTTCCTGGTATAACTGTTCTTGGATCTCTGTCTCCTTTGCCAAATGGTACAGAGACCATACGATAGTGTTGGAGGTCTGCAACAGAGCATTCACAGAGTTATCTTCTGTTGTTTGATGTTTCAGCTTGTGCCCTCTCAGTGAGCTCTAATTCAGAGGTCAAAAGACATCTGTTCAAAATGGGCTAAATTTCATTGAAAAGTGAAAGTTTTTAAGTGTAGGTTGTTTCACACTGAACCATTACATATCCATCATGTCATACACACACACACACATCAGCATGTACTCACCGTGTCCACCCCTGCCAGCAGGAGCTCAGTGATGCTGCCCAGGATCTCAGTGACGGTCATCTTTTCACTGAGCAGCAGGTGTGTGAGGTATGCTCCCTCCACATTCTGGTCCAGGTCCACCTTCTCCTGGATCTCCTCAATTTTTTTCTGCACCAGCTCCTCAGCTAGGTGACGCAAAAAGCTGACAGTCACATACAGACTGATAAACATCAAAATCCACAATAGCACCTAAGTTCCAGGAATATATCCGTTTAGCTGATCATATCAGATGCAAAACTGACGGGAGACGAGGGCAAGAAACCACTTTAGCCCACGAGATGGCAAAACAGACACACAGTGGGGAGTCTTATTCAGACCAAACTCCAACTTCCACAACTTCAGGTTGGGTCAAGCCAATAAGGAAGTCTGTGAAAGTGCAATACCACCGACGGCCACTAGATGCTCCACCAGACTCCCATTCAAAAAGCCTCAACTTCTCTGTTTATGTTTTGAAAGATCCAAACCTCTGAGGTCATCTGGGACAGGTCTGCTTTCTATCCCCAGGGTCAAAACTAAACATGGAGGAGCAGCATTCGTGGTTTATGCTCCACATATCTGGAACAAACTCCCAGAAGACTGCATGTCAGCTCCAACTCTCTTTTTGACTTTTCTGTGCTTTTTTATTAAATCACAATTTTAGGGTTAATATCTCACACTGCACTGTAACTTTTTTCTCCTGTTTTTATCTCTTGTTCTATTTTAGCTTCATTTTATTTCAAATGTAACATGTTTAATCCTTTTAAATGTATTTTTATATTGCCATGTGTTGCTCTTCTATTCTGTCCTGATGCATTTGATGTTTTATGTGAAGCACTCTGATAAGATAAATGTTAGCCTCTCATTGACCACATCACCCATGTCTTATGTGGCAATGCTGTCTACCGATGCCATTGCCGGTATTAAGGTCAGGGTAAACTCATATCTACATGTGAACAGACTTTGACTCAATGCAAACCAATGGGTGACATCACACCTTCCTACATCCACCTTTATATACAGTACAGTCTATGCTACAGCCATTGATGTGGAACAGTAAGGGTTGCATGACCTGTGAGATGGACTTTGTCCTTTGACGGAGTCATCTCAACAGGCAAAGTAGTGTCCTTGATATTAGGTGATAACGGAACCTGACAAATGGCCATGAAGCCGGCCTCGAGTAACCTTTTGTGACAATAAGCTTTGATAGGAAGCAGCAGATGGCTCAACTGTTGCTCCATATACATGCAAGAGCACATTCCTCACAGTGGTGATGGTGGGGAGGAGGACTAAAAGCATCTTTTTTTCATCAATAATAATGGTTTTCTGGAACTATTATCCCAAAGGCTTTAAAAACTATTCTTGTTTGTATATTTGCCTTTATTCCTGAGGCAACTAGACCCTTTAAATGTCCTGACAGCTCTGATGGAGCTCAGGGTTCATCCATATGTTCTGCTTTATTACAAACAATCTCACAATATAACAGCTGACTTCTTCATCATCAACACAGAACACAGAAGATTAATTACCATCATATCCTGACCAATCAGCTATTAATAAAGTTACTGCTGCTGTGCTGTGTGTGTAAATGTGCACAGCCTCTTTCTCAGTTTGGAGATGTACTAATCATTTCAGCTGCTGTGTGACGCTGTACTGATGTTACATTCAGTGACACCTGAATGTTATTGTAAAGTTCAGACATTAATCTAACACGTTTCAGACCTGCCTGAATCACATTAAAAGCTGTTTTCTGACATTTGACATTTCAGTAGATTGTGTTATTCATGTGAAAGACTAGAGAAGTCAAAGAAGAAAACTACATGAAGGCTGGGTTCTACTCAAAGGCTTTCTCTGTGTGCAGAAACTGCTCTGCCCACTCAGTCAAATATAAAACAAGGGCAGATTGTACTGAGCTGCAGAACCTTTGGGTGTTTTTGCATTGGTATATCATTAGCACAAAATCTGTGAATAGAACTTTAAAACTGGGTCAGATTGTGACCAATTCACGGTGCTATTAGCGGGCACACTCCATTGGATTTGGCCCAGTTTGTTTCAGGAAATAACACTGAATGTAAACATGAGTTTTCTTTGTTTATATAAAAATCACAGGAATCATTTAAGTGGAAATCCAAGTTCACATTCCACACGCAGCTTTTTCTGTTAGTGATGAAGTGTTCTTTCTGTAACAAATGCATGCATCCTGTAAAAACATGCGACAGATTCACTGCTTCAAACTAATGCTGCTCACCGACTTTGAAGAGATGATCCCAGACCGCCACAAACTGCTTCCAGAAAGGCAGTTTGGGCCAGACAGACTTGGGGAAGAGGACAATGATGGGGGAGAGCCTGAACATTTCCCCCACGGAGAAGATGAACTTCTGGGTCTCCTCGGGCACCTCCTCGTTCATGCAGCCCATACGGGTCTCAAACAACACTGAACAGATTCCTGCATTTTAAATGATTATAGACACGCGTTAGATATGTAAAACACAGAACAGAAAGAGGTGGTGACTCCTGTACTGCTTTAAAGTAAAAACTATTGAATATTTTGGGAACAAAAAAAAACCCAAAACAGAGTGTGTACCTCTTTTTTTATCCCTTAATGGATGAATACATTTTTGTGACCAATTCTTTATTTCATTTTCCAAGTGGAAGCTACAACCCAAAGCAAACAGACAGCACACTTACAACAAGCATCAATAATATAGTCAGTGAAGTATAAATGTACATGTGATACATGCATTGATTACATTGATATATACCATGTATCTTATGAACTTTGTTCTACCTATTGAATCAATATTGAATCCGAAATGTGCTAAATCTATTAATAAGTGCAAGAGCAATTACTTTAAAGTTAGTTGAAAAGAGTATTACCAGAAGGTCTATCCCAGGCCCTGCAAACATTCAGGTGAAGTATTGATTTGACTTTCTGAGCTGCAATCTGAAGAATAAATGAATACTTTAAAACTGAACTAGACACTTTGCTACATATAAAAAACTAAAACTAAAGCCCTATTCAGTTTTTTTAGGGGAAGTGGAGTGCTTTTAATAGAACCGGTTTCTGGTTTTCCTCCATTTCAGAGCACACACACTGTATGACTAACCCTATGGCTAATATGAACACCTCATTTGAAAATGATAGACATTAATCTGCTGTTTGCTATCATTCAAAACCTTATATATTACAACTTAGAAAGGGACCCTGATTAAAGGTTAATGAACCTACACTTGCTGGTGTGGTCATACACTCTAATGTACTAGTAGGATTAAACCCACAGTTTATCTCATGGTATCTAATCAGCTGTCAAGGCCAAAAGGCTGAGTGACTGTGTCAAAGTCAACACTGTGTAAATAACACTGACTGAAAGTATTGCACCACAAATACCAGTCAAGTGCTCTGCTCCACCTGCATAAAGAGGTCAAGGTGTAATTTAAGCATTACATTGCATATACTTACTAATAGTTTTTTACATATCAAGGCGTTTTCATGTATCTAAAATAAAAAGATTTGTGTTTGATTAAAATGAAAATATATTTCATTTGTTTGACTCTGTATTTTGCTGACCTTCAAAAGCAAATTTGTAGAGTTCTGGTGTCAGGTCGTTGACCATAACTCCTCCGCCGGTGGTTTGCCTCAGCCGGTCCACTTTGTCGATGAAGTCTGTCACCACCTCGTTGATGGTGTTGGTGTAGGAGGAGACGTGTTTGGGCTTCAGCATCCGAGGGTTCAGGATGCTGCGGATGCGCTGCCACTTTGGACCCATCCTACAAAGAGGATTTAATACACAAACAATGACACATACAGTTGTTAGAGTAATTGTTCTAAAGTTGTGAGGGTAAGACTGGATTGCATTTGGTCATTTCACTGGATTTTTTTTTATTATTTAGCTTTTGGAACCATGGGTTGACTGTATTTACTGTATTTTACTTATTTTCCATAAAGGACAACACTGATGGTATTCTATATTCTCTTATGTTGTTCTTACTATCAAAAATCTTATGAAAAGACCAATATCAACAATGAATAGTTAGTACTCATGTTACAAATGTTGCATGTGTAGTCAAAGCCGGATAGCTCTTATTTCTCTGAGCCTCTCAGCTCTGTTGCCATGGAATGTGTGCTGTCTGACATTCACCAGCCGTGACATGTGTTGCCACAACAGGTCTGACAGGAAAGACTGAATATTGGAAAGCTTTTATTAGTCAAAGAGAATTATGGGTCACGAGCCTCTTCAGGTTTTATTGAGGTGAGAGTACAACACCTGGGAGGAAGAACAGATGTTTTTGCCTGTACCAAATTTGTTATGAAGCTGTTGATGATGTTTAGACTGCTAAAGTGACCCAGGGGCAAAACTGATCCTTTGTCCCTCCCCACCTGCCCCTCATGTGTCATGTTCTGAACCCTGTACACATAAAGTACAACTTGAATTCCTTTTTAAAATCAGATTATTTTCTTCATGGGATTACAAAGGCATTGAGATCTTGTATGGAGTCAATGCCACAGCACACCTTTCACTTGAATGAGAAAATATGTCCAAACTTTTGAAAGGTACTGAATGTGTTTTAACCTGGTTTACATGTGTGTGCATTTTAAATTTAAACTGCATAATGTCCTTTATGACTGTTAGGAGGCAGCTGAATAAGTGTGTTAGCATCTTTTAGTTTATTGTTTAAAGCTAATATTAGCATCTTTTAGCTTACTGTTTAAAGGTAATATTAGCATCTTTTAGCTTACTGTTTAAAGGTAATATTAGCATCTTTTATTGTATTAACTCTTATCTCTTCTTTAAACAGTAAGCTAAAAGATGCTAATATTTTAGCTTTAAATGATAAGCTAAAAGATGCTAATATATATGCTAATATGTTAGCTTTAAACAGTAGGCTAAGCAAAAAGACTTAGCTTTAATCTTTAAAGCTAAAATATTAGCTTTTAAGTTGATGAGCAGATGTGGAACAACATTAACATTCACTTTGAGACATGTTTGTGTACACCTGATGAATTATAAGACTAATATTCAAAGTTCTTGTCGCTCTGTTTTCTGTCCTAAAGTTATGCCTCTTTAGCAGCTAAATGTTCTACTTTCTTCACCAGCTAGTCTTTGTATGTCTGTGGTTAGGTACTGGGCAGGTAGTGCATGGTGGGTTTTTAGTTGTTTTTAATGTAAAACAACTGGTTCAAAACTGGAAGTGAGATGAACATAAAACAATAAAAACAATGAGCTGAAAAATGCTTAAATGCTCTGTACACTTGAGGTAAACTGCTGAGTAAGTTTAGGTACTATAAACTTAGAAGACTTTATTGTCATTGTACAATTGCACAATGAAATTCTGTTGGCACTTCTCAGGCATTCAGGGAGACAATCACAGAAAAAGCATTTTTTTAAAAAGTGGGTTCATTGTTACGAATGAGCACTTCATAATATAATTACTCATGTGATCCATTGATAATATAAAAACATAAATAAAAGCTACAGAAAGCAAAGTAGGCTACTCCTGCCCCCAGGTGTGCTGTATGACTATTGGTTTATGGTAACTACACTAAATAACACATGAGGGAGTACTAAGAGTTCTTATCTTATCTTATCTTCAGTGATGTGTAGGGGAGGCTTCACTCACTCTGTCAGGGGTCCGTGGGCCAGGTTCCTGAGCTCTCTGTATCCCCTCCAGTGCGGCATGTCTGTCCGAACCGGTAGCCTCCCCTCCTGCCTCAACACCTGCTCTATCAGCTCGGCGCTGGCCACGTTGACCACTACCAGGGGGCCGTATGTGGACTTCCACAGGGGACCGTAGATCTTGCTGTGCTCTATCTAGCAGAGAAGTTGGAGTTGAGTATTAATCAGGTTGTTGATGTGAACAATGATTTTAGTCAGTTGCCTACTGGAGTCAGAAAATAATGCACTCATCAGGCCTTCCAGATGTGACACTACACACACACACACACATACACATTTGCCTTTTGTGTAGGCATCTATAATGAAGGTTATCTTCATTTCTACAACTTTAATTCGGTACAGTAGCACGTTAAAATGGTTTGCACTATTTGTAGAAATTGTCAAAATAACTGTGCAAACAGCTCATGTGGAATGTTGTGTTATATTGAGGGTTAGGGTTGAGGTTTATGATGTTGTGGAGATAATGTAGCTGACCTGTTAAAGAAACACACGTTCAGGTGCAACATGATATCTTGGGTACCACATACCAAAGTGATTGAATAGAATGATCAAATGTTTAGTGTGTTTTTCATAAATTAATTCATAAAAATAAACACACTGAAGTGCAATAGAATCATTTGCCTTTAGGAAACAAAGCCTGATCATATTTGCCATAGTTCTTAATATTTTCATATCCCCAGGAAAGACAAACAGGTTGCAAAGATGTGGGCAGACAGGTAATGCTAATGAAATGATATCTGATAAGATCTATGTAGTATTTACACAGAAAGTGTGCATCTCCTGTTACTTTCACAAACCATATATTAATGTCCCCTTGCACATATGTCTGGATTATTTTTGAACAAGTGATGGAAGAGAATGGGAGTAATGAGTAAGCATATGATAAATCTATACTGAAACCATTTCAATCTTGTATTGATGGTTCTATATACAGTATAGTGCATTGTGGCATATCAAACCTCAACCTCTCTCAGTATTTACATCACTGTGTCACTGATATATAATTCCTTAGTGATTACACCTTCATTATTGAGCAGATTTTAGTGATATCGCTCTCTCTCTCTCTCTCTCTCTCTCTCCCTCCTTCTTTCTCTCTCTCTCTCTCTCTCTCTCTCTCTCTCTCTCTCTCTCTCTCTCTCTCACTCTCTCTCTCTCTCTATCTGCCCAAACATTTTGAATTTATGTTTGATCAGTGTTTCACATTTCTGCAATAGTTTCAGACAAATAGTGCAATGTGTAAATCACTTCCCTTTGCTGTCATGTCTCTATTGCATGTTGTTCAGGTAAAACAAGCAAGCAGAAACATCTGTTTGAAGGTTCCAGGAGGGACTGAGGACTGTGCCTTAAGCAGAATTTTAGATGCTTATTTTTCCATGTAGTGTGGACACTAACCTCAGGCACTGCAGTACACGCTGTTCTAAAAACTTTTGATGCAGGCCGTTTGTTGTTTGTTTGAGTTTAAAGGTAAGATTAGATCTCTGTTGTACTGTGGTTGAACGGAGGGGTCACTGCAGTAGCATGCTATAAATGGCTTCCTGTTTTGCAGCTGCTGCCCTTTTATCCAGTCTATCAATGTCAGTTGGCCTATTTTTAGTGTGTGTGGTTGGGAGGGGGCACTATTCCCACTGACTTTGCACTGAAAATACAGCTGCTGAACTGTCTCATTACTGCCCATGCAGAGTTTATATCAACTGGTGGTTAATAAGTATTCATTTATGGCTTAGTTAATGGTTAATGAATCATTTACTAAAGCCAAATTGTAAAAGATCTCTCTTTTCTATCCAACCATAACATCTGCTTTATCTAATTCTTTAGGAAAACACCTGCAATGTTCAACCACTTACCTTTTATTATGAATCACCTATTAATGATTCATAATAATCTATAACTGCAGAGTTTGATTATTGTTCATGGACTTATTTAATATAATTTGCCTGGTGACTTTGTTAATATTTCATAATCATTTATAACTGGTGCATGCACACATTATCAAGCTCAGCAAAACCAATGCACATAAACCCAAACTAATAGAAGTAACGTAGAAAATACAGTGTGCAGGTTTTATTTAGTGAACTGATCCTTTAGGTTATGCTGCACAGTTGAACTTGAGCAATCTATGCAGACTAAGTGCAACACTGTTGAATGAAACACAAGACATGACTGCACCTTCTAACCCTATGCAGACTTACTTGCAATTGTTGCGTCGTTTGGAAATAACCTTTTACAAAAAGCCAGTATAATGTAGTCATAAAACTTGGTCCTCCCAGGTCATCCATAGTTTTGAGTTTGGTGTTGTGTGTCATGGTGGAGGTGGAGGTGGTGGTGGTCGAGGATGCGTCTCGACGGTGGTTTTCTGCATATTTGATTGAACTCCATCCCGCCGTCACTCTCTGGATCCTTTTGTTCTGTTGATAGTTCACTCGCAGTCCGATGTTTACCAGAGATTTACTGAGCATTTTAACCGGATTAATCCTTTACTGTGTACTGCGACGTCTCAGGTCCAGACAAGCGCGATCGTTCCAGACAGATAGACAGAGAGAGAGAGAAATAGAGAGAGAGAGAGAGAGAGAGAGAGAGAGAGAGAGAGAGAGAGAGAGAGAGAGTCTGTCTGATGTGCAGGCTGATAATAATCGCAGCTTGTTTGCTGTCACGCAGCATGTAAATCAAACCTCAGCTGTGGACTTTGCTTCTTCGAAAGAGGGAACAGTCATCCTAAAGCCTTTTACACTACAACTAACAACCTTTAAATAACTGCTCTGAACCTCTGCTGCAGCAGTGGGGTTATTTCATATCTAATGGATCATCACAAACTACCTTGATCACGAGATGAATCAAAATGTAGAGCTACTGTGGAAAAGGTCAGTTCCACCAGACTGTGAAGAATGTCTGATTTTAGCACCACCTAGAGGCAGTAACACACACCGTTATCACCAAGATTGTCTCTTCTTAATAAAAATGAATGATATCGGAATAATATGAAACA
Organism: Scomber japonicus; assembly: GCF_027409825.1. Classification (NCBI taxonomy): domain Eukaryota; kingdom Metazoa; phylum Chordata; class Actinopteri; order Scombriformes; family Scombridae; genus Scomber; species Scomber japonicus. The sequence goes on from NC_070588.1 coordinate 28,652,665, forward strand.
TGCTGAATAAATAAGATGGACATTACAGTGGCTTTGATGTAACACAGGGGTGTCAAACATAGGGCTCACGGGCCAGAACCGGCCCACTGGATAATAAAGTATGACAATTATGAAAAACATATTTAAACAAAGCAGAGGGAGAAGGAAGTGTCATTATTGTTCCAAGCAAAGTATTTTCATATGTCTTGTCAGGAGTGGATTTTTAATTTGTGTGTCTTTTTGTTGGCATTGTTGATCCAGCTGTTGCCAGCTGCCAGAGAGCCTCACAGGCTGTGACATGAAGAGTCTCCTCAGTCCGAGAAAAGTGTTCTGACGTGTTAAAAAGTGATCTCAGAAAGTAAATATTCACTTATATTAACTGAGATGGCATATTATTGTTTTACAGAATATGAAGGAACCCTACCAGTCTGTGTAACTATTCAACTATTATATAACAATATATTCTAAGTTATATTTGTAACCTACTGAAAATTTCCATTGTGTAATCTTTTGGAAAATTGTATAAATGAGAAATGTGAATCACAACCTTATTTTTTTATTAATGTTAGATATCATGACAGCGTGTTATTTTCATATGTAATAATACTGTATATAATTTTATTCATTCATTATCCCTATTACTCTTATGGCACTAAATCTATTCTTGTGTTTGTTTTATGTAAAATACATTCAAATTAAATACTAATTAGCTTTGCATCATATTAATACTATCATCAAAATATATTTATAATGCATCTTGTAAATATTTACATTCATGCTTTTCTTCTACTTAATGTGTACTGCTTCTTTTTTCCTGTCTGGTTTGTATTGTTGTTGCACATACACTTACTTTACCTCACTGGATCAATACATTAATATCAGCATTGAAGCTACTTATGGATAAGAATGCTGCCACCAGAGGGCGACTACAAGTTTAAATAAATAAATGTATACCAAAAAAAAGCACACCAAAACAATTAAAATCTTTATTTTACTACATAGAAATGACTCTTGCATAGTTTACAAATGATGCACTGAAACCACCGTCCTCCTCATAAGGCTAAACATTGACTTCTTCAATTGATTATCTCAGTCTCTCTCTCTCTCTCTCTCTCTCTCTCTCTCTCTCGCTCTCTTACACTCTCCGTCAGCAGGTATGCCAAAGACATGCTCCAACATAAACAGTAGCTTCCTGTACGCTGAGACGGCTCAGCTGCGATATGGTGCTCGTAACAAAACAACAAGGCCTCGTGTTACAACTGGCCAGATAACTTAAAAAAAAAAAAAAAAGGCACATGAAGTTCTTTAAGACTCACATTGAAGTGCAGTATCAAAGCATCCAGCTCGTTACACAGCACAGTTCATACCAACTTCCACTTCCGATCACTTGACTTTTAAAATATATAAAATATATTAAGCAGTTCACCATTGGTCGAGTATATATATATTCTTGAAATATAAATAATTAATTTGATTCAAGTATTGCAGGTTTAAAGCTACAAAGCATGACCCTCGCTGAGTCAACTGAGAACTAGTGCACTACTTCGCCAGAAATCAGACACACAAAAGGTTTAAGAGACATCTTCATTCTTAGAAATGCAGTTATCAATATTTATATGTTAACAATGCATCGAATGATTATCAGCAGTCTGTAATTCCCATCAGCTCAATGGAGCGTTTGCTTGTTTTGGTTTCCAGCTTGTAACTTTGCCATTTAGTTCACTCTCTTGGCTCTCATCAGCATTAACCCACTGTACACACCCTGCCCTGCTCCGATTAGCAGACAGGTTAGCAACAAGCTTCATAGTCGAAACTTTAACAGCTATAAGAACTAGATCTTTTTCTCAGGAGTTGGTGGAGACCTAACCAGAGCTAAAAAGGAGCATCACTTACATTCATTAGGTTGTGAAACATGAGTTGAATGCTGATTTTGCTCCATCACGGCTGGATGTGTACAAGCCGATTCCTAATAAGTTAATTTGATCTCCTAACGTAACAAGTTTGCCATTAAAACTCAATAAAGTGAGGATGTCATTATTATTATTACTAAATATAATTAAATCAACAAATGCAGCTTTAAATCAAATCATTTTTCTCGTCCAGCAGCTGCGTCTCAGTTATCCAAAGCAAAATACTACACAGCTAACATAACATTAACTCTCTAAGACTAAAGCAGGAGACTGTTATTTCAGTCTGGCTCATCCAACATTTTTTTTAAATTAATCATTTCCTGGTGTGACAAGTTAACATCTCCAGACACAAACTGCAGAAATGAATTCATCTGAAAAATGAACTAAAGCTATTCGCCAACATCTGACCTAAGACACAACTTTAACGTTTCTAACGTTACTGAGTTGAGATGCAGAAAGTGCAGTGGTGGTTTAAGACTTGAGATAGATGGGCAGTGACATCCGTTGACGTGAACACTGCCGTCATTCTGCCTCTCATACGCTCAGTCAATTTACATCCAGTGAGATGAAACGTGACAGTAAGTTTCTGCTTCTGTCATACCAACCATACCACATCTCTCTTAACTAAGGCATCACTTTCACATACATACATACTAATAATGGTAGTAATAATAATAATAATAATAATAATAATAATAATAATGATAGAGCTAATAAAGATGCAGCAAAGGTGATATTAAATTTGAAGGTTGTTGGCGTAGAAGAAACTAATTATGTTTGTGGATATGTAGAGAAGACAGTTCCACATAAAAGGAAGTGAGACATTGACGAGTCCGTTACCCCACACTGAACCCCTCCCACCCCTCCTGATGTTGACAGGATGTCCTCATGTTTAGTCACTTTCACTGCCTGATTCACTCAGCTGGAGGTCACTTTCTGCAACACAAGACATCATCATACTGAGTGAGGGGGTGTCCACATATTATTCCATAATCAGACTATTTTATTTGGAGTTTTATACATTCTCAGATTAAATCAACGACTTAAATAACAACAATTATTTTATGTTAATTTGAATACTCTTAACTATAAATAGTTGCCTTTTATTGTCATTAATTTATTCCTGTGGTTTGTATGTTATAGCAACCAAGCAAAAGACATCACTGTTACTTGCACAAAAAAGACAATCGTGATGCATTAATTTGACAATATGTTTCAAGTCTGTTGATGTAAAAGCAAACAAACTTTAAATGTGATGTCACATAAACATTATCATTTTTAAAAGTCACTTTTTAAACATAAAATTATTTTTCATTCTAGTGCCACATTTGGACGTGGCCGGACTCATCCAGGACTCAGGAGCAAACTGCTGGTCATGATAAGAGATCAAGAAAAGCATAAACTCTTAGAACTGTCAGATGGAGCTGATTTCTACTCACTGAGTGTGTTCATAAGTCCTCCTCCGCTCTCGTGGGGGCGACTGTTGGTGCTGCTGGTGTTGAGGATAGGCATGCTGTGGTGTGTCGGGGGCGGGGGCGGAGGCGGCGCGGACGTCCGTTCATCTTCAGAGTCGCTGCTGCTGGAACTGTCCTCGCTGCTGGAGGAGGAGGAGCTGTTGGAGTCTGAGGAGCTGTCGCTGCTCATTTGGTCCATGACCCTCGCCTCTGCCATCAACTCTGTACAGAGAGAAGCACACAAAACACAACTAATGTGTGATTAATAATTACACACATTGTCAAACACTTGATACCAGGTGGTGATAAAACAGAGGGTCAGATAACCCAACTGTGTCATGCTTCTGTTACAGTTCAATCTGAGTCATTCTTCAAGCACAAATTCACTTATGCAGCTATATAGCTGCATAATATAGAGTATATATTAGCAGCACCAGAACTGTTTCCTTCTCTCTCCCTCTTGCTACTTATTTTCAAACAAAAGAAAATAGTTTTGCTGTGTATGTATTGTATACATAGTAACAAATTAATGAATCTAACTATTAGGGGTGTATCATATCCTGTATCCTTAACTGTTCAGTACAGGATGTTCTGTATACTCTATGACCCAAACAACTACTGTCAGAATAATTGAATAATCCACCTACTCTGAGGTTTAAAGCACGATTTTTAACAATGTTTTAGCAGTGTAGCACAGAGCTAAATCTTACTCATGGGTGTATGTTAACTAGCTGAACCTGGTTACCCTGGTTACCCAGGCCCAATGGCAGCGACACTCGCTGCAATTGGATTGACAAATGAGAGATCAGAGCTGGACAAGCCATTTCAAAATGACTATAAATACATTTGATTCCTGACATGGTTGGACAACACGGTGTAAGAACATGTTTCTGGTGATCACCAATCAGCATAAAACAGCTAAGAGGAAAGAGAAAGTTTGTTTTCCTTTGTCCTGTGATAGTTTTGGTCCATGAGCCGTTGATGGATACTTCCATTTTTCTAAATCAAATCCTAAATTTTACTTTGTCTTTTTCGTTTTTCTACTGTACCGATAAATTACTGGACCCTAACCCCAAATGGAGGTTTTGTGCAGTGTTACACTTGTATTAAATACTCAATTTAAGTTCTTGACACTAAGTTCCTCCATGAATTAGGTGGACACTGACAAAGCGGCTAGAATGTGACAGAGCCAGAAGCTGAGCCCAGTGGACACTGTATTGTACCGTTTTCTGCTGGAAAAAGTGTGTTTACCATAAATAAAACTCCACAGACACACAATCACTGATCTAAGCTGCTCATACAGATATAAATTTACTTCACAGCTCAATAAAAATGAGGGATGAATGCATGTTGAAGACCGCATGTTACCTCTCTCGATGTCGTCCATGGGTGACGCTGGATGCTTTTCTTTGGGAGGAGAACTTTTGGAGCTAGCTGAGGCTTTGTTACTGCTGCTGCTGCTGCTGCTGCTAGTCTTCACATGCTGGCCCAGGCGACTGGTCTGCTGCTCCAGGCGAGAATGGATCTTGCTGCTCCCCTCGGCCCTGGAAATACACATGTAGAGAAAGGCAGACATTTAGAATATTTCTGCTAAAATGTTGGACACATTTTTAGTGAATTTCTATATTGTAGTTTGCTGCCTTCTACCTAAAATGTCTTTGTGCTTGTATATTTAATGAGTGTGTCCTGGTGTATTCATGTGCTGCTATGGTGAGAGAGAAGGTGGTAAGATGCAACGAGGGCTCACATCTGGACTTTTTGTACTCCCTCAGACATTCTCCACTGTTTTTTCCTACTCACCTGGTCTTCTTGACAGCTATGTTGCTGTTGAGTTTCTCGAGTCTGTATTCTCCTGTGTCATGGTTCACAATGAGGATGCACTCTTTCATGTACGGTCTCTTAGATCCCTTGAAAACGGTTACTGGAGCACTTGAACCCTTAAAACACAGTTTAATAAACTTCATCAATAACTTGTGAAAACCCCAAAATCAACAGATTTCTGGTGGTCTGAAGCTTAGAAGTTTTATGGAAATAAAAAAAGGATGTAATATCTTAATCAATGCTGAATTCTTGTGTTATTTTACAGAAAATGATAATATACTGAGCAAACCTGTCGTTTCTCTTCTCCACTTCTGATTCCCTTAAGTAGCCCCGTGGTCAAATTTGAATAGTTTCATGATCAGTTTTGTGGCCCGACTCTTACCAAACCAATGTGAGAAACCTGGTTTATATTTTTAACTTGACTTGAAGTTTCATATTAAAGCCTGGCCAAGTTTTACTACAAAACTACATTTTAGGTATCACTGCAAAAAATGTATATGTATATGTATATATATATATAGATACACACATACATACACAGAGAGAGACACAATTATTGGCTTTCATATCGATATCAGAATTTTTATTGGCATTGTCCCCAAAAATCCAGTATCAGTTATTTTATATCTAAAAATGACTAATTGCATTTGAGCAACTTTAATATACAGAGGGTGTTTGCAGTAAAATATTTCAATGCTATCAATTCAATTATATTTCAACTTCATCTGATAATATTTACAACTAGGTATTCAGTTACTTTCCAGATTCAATAATAATGATAATAATAATAATAATAATAATAATATACATACCTCTAAATTGGGTAAAGTAATAGTGACTTGCTCTCCTTTGCCCACTTCAAGCTCCCCTTCACACGTTGTATCAATGGAGGCTGGTTTGAAGTCATCTGTGGGACGAAAAAAAGACAGTAAATGTGGTGTAAATATATTAAAATATACATTATACAAATATCTACGTATTTCATGCTCAATTTTAGCAGTGACATGAATGTATTTTTAGATATTTTTCACTCCCTCTCTGCTACAGTTCTCTACCGGCACCAGCAGATGGCGGTGCTGTCCACGTTGCAAAATAGCCACCACTAGCTAACGTTGACAGCTTGAGCATTAGTGGTTTGTAATAGTTTGGGAGTAAATTAATTTATAAAGACGACACGACACGCAGACTATTGCGATGTTACTTAAGCGTGTCAACAGCAGGCGAACACAAATAGACTTGACGAGGCGGCTAACGCTGACGCTAACAGTTACATGGCTAACGACTGGCTGCTGCTACTAGCATGCCAACTGTTAGCGACAGTAAAAGTCAAACATAACGTTGTGTTAAAAAGGTCCACTTACATCGCACTGTGTGGTAGCCGCTTCTAGGGTGTTTCTCAAACGTCTCTCCCAGTTTCAGGACATGTTCTTGGTTGTCAAAGTTGGTATAAGCCGTACCATTCATTCTGAGAGTTTGACGAGCTGTGAACTTTCTGCTCTTCTGTTATCCGATAACCAAGCCCAGCCTCTACCTCGACGTGATTGGTCTAATAGAGTGACGAGTGATCTGATTGATTCAGCGACTGTCAATCAAGATTCTGTAATGACAGGGCATCTTCAGGGACGTCACATGGTTCATTGGTGATTCTTGCTTCTTGAAATCAGAAATCTCATATAATTAGTGTATAGTTTATTGTTCTGCATGAATGACTAAAACTATATTATTACATATAAGGGTTTTTTTCTTTATAAGTATGTACTGCTGTCAGTTTTTTGTGTTCTGTTTCCCTATTTTCATCTAATATTACAGTGTATGTTGTTTTATGTGTGTTTGTATATTGTGATATTTATATTCATACACTGACTCATTATTTATTTTAATTTTGTTTCTGTAACTCCTGATTCATGCAGTGTTGAATTTTTTACCTACGTGTATGTTCTGTAATTGGTGCTGTTTGGCTGAAACTCCAAACTCCTTTTTTTCCTTTTTTTAAATTTCCTTAAATGTCACAAATTTGAATAATACAATAATAAAACAATAAATAACAATTTTGGACATAAATAACAATTTACTGTGCAGGGTCATTTTTCCAGAATCGATAACATTTGTGAACAGCAAAGGAGAAAAGATAGATAGATAGATAGATAGATTAAAATTATTATTTATTGTATTATATATACATTATTTTTCAAATTACACCCTTCATATAGATTGTGTTGTGTTAGAATCAAATTGTATCTACATGTTTTAAACTTCATGAAACACTCATATTAGAAAATTTGACTGTTGAACTGTGTGTGGAGTATGAAAATAAAGAACACATCACAGAGTTGCATGATTTCTCAATATTTTCTGGCCGTTGACCAAACACTGACATAAACATGTCATGCAAACTTGTACAGCATTATTTACTGCTAATGTTTAACTCGCACATCTCAAGACTGACAAACTGCCTCATACACTAAATTAGCAGCATCACTGAGCTGAGCTGGAAACATAATTACTGATAGAACAGTTCAAACACAGTGTGGAGGTCCTGAAGGTCCGGTAATGAGAGACTAATGAAGTACAGCAGTAACTATTACTGGCTGTATAGTTTCAGGCTCTACAGGCTGCGGGGCTGCTCTGAGCTCCCTGTGCCTTGTGGCAACGAAAATAATCTGTTTTCCTTTCTTTAAACTGTTAACGATTCCTAAGCCTTAAATTCCTGGCCTGTCTGTGCTTTACTGAGGCCATATGCTCTACTGCCTTCAAACATTAAAGGATCAACATCTAAGACAAGTGGGATGGCGGTGCTGCACAAGCGTATTATCACTACTTTGTCACAACTTGAACCAGACGAAGAGATGATGTGTATGTGTGTGTGTGTGCGTGTGTGTGTGTGTGTGTGTGTGTGTGTGTGTGTGTGTGTGTGTGTGTGTGTGTGTGTGTGTGTGTGTGTGTGCAGGTGGATGTATAAGCGGTCAAGTTTGGACGCCAATGCAACAGCTAGGTATTATAGTATTATAAATGAATAGTGGAAAAACATGAGGCACTGTGAATGATGGAGGAAGCCAAAAGAGGAAGGAATCATCTAAAATATGAAATAATAGAAGAGTGGAAAGTGTGCCACTGAACAAACAGTAGGGGGACAGTGCTGACCTTTGACCTCTAGGTTATATAGAGTAAGAATTAGAGTATTAGTGTAAAAATGAAGGGATGGTCACTTCTTTGGCTTTTTTTTTTCATTACCCTCCTCTAAAGTTGAAAGCACAATCTACTGATGAGATGGTTTGCAGACGGACCGGAATCCTGTTTCATTGTGTCTGTTTCCCATGTGAAAAGAAACCAGCATGGGTCTGTTTCCATGGACAGGGGGTAAACACTGGCCATCCTCTGGTGATATCAGTTGGGGGGGGCAGGGGGGTTGCCCTTGGACCGTGGGAGGTAAAGCTTACCGTTTCTAAGCAACTATCCACAAGTTTACAATGCTGTGGTCGAGCCACAATAGAAGGCTGTGAGTCAGCAGCGGTGGAAGAAATGACAACCCCGAAAGTCTATATTCAGCCAAAAGTAGGCGAAGCTGCTCTCAAGTCAAGTCACAAGTCTTCAGAAGTGAAGAGCAAGTCAGATAAAAGTGTTTGTCTTAATACTGAATGATGACAGTCCTCTTTGGTTATTATTGTTTTGGGATTTCAAGGTTAGAACATAGATCTCAAGTCAAGGGATTCAAATCAGTATCTAAAGCAAGGGTGTCAAACATACAGCCAGAACCGGCCTGCCAAGGGGTCTAATCCGGTCCACTGGATACCTACATAAAAGTAGCTCCAGTTTTTCTGCTTCTTCAGAGGTTTTTGAATACATATTGTGGTCATATTTAAACCATGTATATGTTGAAGATTGCACAAAATGTTGTCAATCAGCAGCTTCTGTGCAAAATAATCTGAAAAAAACTGACTTAATATTGTTGAAATTGCACTCAAGCTGTTCATCTGTTTTGTAAATAGATGAAGAGGTTTATTATATTAAAGTTATAATATATATTGCACGTTATGTAATGGTTTTACTGATCCAGCCCACTTGAGATCAAATTGGGCTGTATGTGGCCCTTCAACTAAAATTACCCTTGATCTAAAATAAAACAAATTCATATCAAGCCTCAAATCCTGTGTCTTTGTGACTTAAATCTGACTTGAGTGCAAGTCACTCCCCTTAATCCATCTCAGGTCTTATGTTACTGTGCACGTATGTAAATGATGCCTAAATAAAAGACAGTACATCTGAGATCTCTTAGATTAAATAAATAGAAAATGTGACATATATAAATATAAGTAGGCATACACATAATCAAAACACCTTCTATTCTAATGTATGTAACTCTAATGCAGCACCATATGTCAGCCTTTACACTAGCAGAATAGAATCAGCTTCTCTTAAAATGATCTGCATGCTGAACCTTGTTAGTAAAATGAGTTCAAAATATCATTTATTCAATCTGACCAGAGAGACTTAGTTTAACATACTGCATCATTACCACATGGTTTAGTCACAGGATTAATCCAAGTTTGACAGAAATGTGCTAAAAATGTCAAGTGGACTGTACTTTATGTGGATATTCATATAATGAGGAGTATTTGGGTAAATTGCTGGTAAGCTTCACTTGATTTTTTCCATCTTGACACATAACATCAATGCTTCTCTCTTCCCCAGCCCTTATTTTAAAAGCTCTTATCAAAGGCTGATCAATATTTCCACTTCTCCTTATAAGATGTGTATTTATGGGTGTGTACAGTATATTTATGACCTGACTCATGCTGAATGATGAAGAGAGAACGATGCCATGATCTGGGCTCTATGCCTTTTCAGTCTTGAGGGGGGGTGAGGAGGGGGACATATGGGCTGAGTGTGGCCACAGCCAGCTTTTTTTCATCTGGGCCAATCAGGAGCAGAGTGAGAGCGATTGTCCTATGGCTAACGCTGCCTTCAAGTGCTGTCGGAAATACCAAAGTCATGATATGAACACGTTTTGAGCAAGACAAACTTTACCTGTCACTACAAGACATTAACATTGTCCAAACACAACAGTAGTGATGAAAAGTTCTTGTATTCATATTTAGACATTTATAGGCTACCACAATATTTCCAATTCCATTTTTTAAATCATTCAAACCTAGAATCTATGTCTATCTATGTTATTAATGGGTTACCTTTATAAGCAAAAAAAAAAAAAAAAAAAAAGAGACCATGCCACAACTTTATTTAAATGCTAACATTTTCAAGGTTCCTTATTGATGTTAGGTTCTGAGCAACCTGTGGGTAATCTATGCAAACAACACAGTTCTACACACAGTAGCAAAAGTAATGAGAGAATGGACAGGATTATCATAAACATGGACGATTTGTGTTATAGCTCTCTGCACTTTTGTTTTTAACATCAACTTGGTTTACAAACATAGGGGTGTAATGTATCCTCTTCATAGGCCAGAGGATGCAGCCCAAAAGGTGTCTAAGCTTGATTTCCACCCAAATTATAGATTGGACCAGCCAGGGCCACACAATAACCAAAGCATCAATTTATTCATTTCAGTGTTGTCATAGGACATTTGGCACTTTGGCTAAGACCTCTCAATGTAGTACTTGCTTTTTTGATTGAGTGGCAAAACAAAACGAAAAACAGAAATTGAACATTTAATAGATAAATTAAACAAAAACAAAGAAGCAAACAATCGTGAAAAACAATAAAATGAAGATGGAAGTCATAAGGCTATGACTTCCATCTTCATTTTATTGTTTTTCACGATCGTCGACCCAAATCTGAATTTGCGATTAATGATTTTTACGAGCAGCACCTGAAGGCAACACAGTTCCCAAGGAGAAAACCGCAAAGGAAAGAGGTCGTGATTCCGGGATCCTCCGGTAAAATCCCTCATAAGAGCAACGAGGGAAGGATGGTAAAATAAAAGAACCGGCCGGTGTGTGAGATTCAGAAGCCGTGCAGCCTGCTCGGATCTCGGCGTGTAACTCACATTAGATCCTTCAGTGTGAGGAGCAGCCAGTCTTCAACCTGCTGTCTCAATCTGAGTCCAGACAGAAAGCAGACTTCTTCTCTGTGATGTGATGGAGGTGACAGCGCTCTGAAAGTAACTCTGAGTAAGTAACACACAAACAAGAACACTTATGATATTTGCTTCTAAAAACAAAAAAACAGCTGATGGTTGATGGAGCCAGTGTAGAGCTTCACCAATCAGCGCTTCTGTTCACCTGCAAGGGTTTTGTGCATGTTTGTGATCCTCAGTTTTCTCCTCATGCATCTAAATGTCTGTAGCAGTATTCAGACTCTCCTTTCACATCCCTGTACAACCTGTCACAGTTTATTCATGTTTTTGCTGATGATGTTTAAATAATGGAAACTAAGCTGGGAATGCTTGTGGTCTTGATGTGTTTTTTTTATTTTCATCATAGAGTCATTATTGATGATTACCTCAAATAATTCAGTTGAGGACAGAGGACAAATGCTCACAGCAATATAAAGGATTGCTTGTACCGTCTGATAAACAAACAAATAATACATATAATTATGTTAGGGATACATTAGAGATATATATAGCCTTGTAATATATTGCTTTTTGCCACTAAATGGATTTTATGGTGAGATGACTTTGTTTCCTCGGTGAAGAATGAACTGTCAGTCTCAATCTTTAAGCCGTTACGTAGCTGTAGATGTATTTAAAGTGAAAGAATGGACATTTGAACACAATGGCCAAACTCTATCTGCCAAGGAAGAGCATGTGACATAATTGAAAGCTAAAGAATAGCTACTAAATGCATCTTGTGTTAGGACTATTCTGTGAAACCCAGGAAGATAATGAATTTGCGATATTTGACTTGCAGATGTCAGTCATTTTTGTCCTCTTCAAAGACTTAAATGATTATTCGATTATCCAAATTGCCATTGATTAGATTTCTACGGATGACTAATCAAATAGACAGATGCTGATCAGAATTAATCTTAATTGTTTAGTCTGTTTAGGCCATTCTAAAACTAAAGCTATAGGATGAGGCTTGACATCCCAGCTAAATAACTTAACATCATTACCTGAATCTATAAGGATGGAAACAGCTGTCATGTTGAACTCTCCTCACCTTCAGGGACTGACTGACAGCCTGCTCACTGTCTTCAGTGTCAAATGGTCCTATAGACTCACATGGAGGTCTGTCACAGTAATCATGTAATTGACTTATCGCACAATACCGTAATTATCCACGTCATCGTGTCTACATATCAACTTCTCATATGATACATGGACATGACTTTTTTGATTATCATATTGCCACATTCTGTATTAGCAGCTAAGACTGGTTTTCAAATGACAGTAATATTGTTTATCACGATTATTTCGGAGACAATATATCGTCTAATAAAAGTAGTTATCGTGACAGACCTACATGGAAGGTTAGAACTGTGGTTTTTGGTGTGTATTAATGTCAAAAAACTACAAACAGAGTTGTTCAAATCAAACCCAGCTGAGAAGCTCTCAGTGGGCGTATATGATTTGTACTCGCTGTGGGAGAGTAAATCCATTCGGCAGTAGAAAGCTGTTTGTCTGTACTCTCTGTTCTCTCTATGTCATGCCACTTAGTAAATGAAAGAACAGTATAGTTGTTCCTTATTTCCCTTGGGGACTCCCTGGAGTTTCTCGGGTACTCCTGGGAGTACTTAATGCAACATTTTGGGGATGACTGGGCTACAGTAAGCAGGTGCAACCAAGCCATGACTGGAATCGCCTCTAGGGCTGATGGGAAAACTGGCTTACATCCAGGCCGCAATCAGATAATGTTAATGAATACCGTAAAATAGTATTATTTGCACAAGCAGCAGTTTCTTTGTTTTCCAGGAATGAAAAATACTGTATAATGGAGTACAGGCTTGCTTCACATGAATAGTTGATGAAAACTGACTTAGTTGGAGTCTTTTTCCAAGATGGGGGTCACATGACTGGAAAACCCTTTGAATTGTCATGGGTGCTTTCAGAAAGGCACTGCCAGACCTCACATACAGTGTTAGTGCATCTTGAGAAACGCCTTGCAGTTTGGCTTGCATAATATATTGGGTGTGTGTGTTTGTGTGTGTGTGTGTGTTTCAGCAGAAGTGATTGGCTCATTAAGAGGAATCAAATCCATGATTTATGGATTAATTTTGCAAGCAAACACTGATTGTGATTGTTCTACTTCTCCTCTATCATGTGTAGAGGAATTTCACCAAGGCCTTTTCTTGGCTTCCTGTTGTTTTAAATGAACATATCAAGCAATGTCATTTTATTATCAGAGACATTTGGGTGTTGGTAGCAGGCCTGTAGCGACTGTCAAGGATATTACGGTCATGTTTCTGGGAATGTGGGGTTTTAACAACCTAGATTGGGTTGCAACAGTGAAATCCTTCACTACATTTGTGTGTAAAATCCATCTTATGTTCTTTGTACGCTATTTTCAAACTTTTGAACTACTACAGTAATCCAATTGCAACATTATAACTTAAGAAATGTCTTAATGTGCAAGTCAAAAGTTCTACTAAATCCAATACAAAATCACTAGCATTATAGTAAGCATTGTAGTATTGTAGCACTAGTAAGGTAACTAGCATTACCAGCTGCAGCATAATTTCCAAAATGAACAGTTAAAAGAGGCAAAAAGAAATATGAACTTAGCTACCAATCCTTTGTAAACACAGGTATGATATTGTTTTATCTATACATACAAATACATGAACGAGAAATCTGTTTTGGCATTATTCATGTAAGGAATCTGATCAAGCTAAACTAACTGCCAATGTTTATAAATTCAGTCTAACCTTATTAGCATTTTCTTTTGTATTTTATGATATGTTGTGTAATTTTGTGAAATGTAATTTAAAATTTTCCCAGTTTACATTGTTTTTAAATGACACTATCATTACATTTTTTCTTTTATCGTTTCACTCTAAATGGTCATACATTAGCAAGCTAACATTGGCTTTGTCAATTGGTTCAGCTAGCTTAAAGTTAGCAGGTGTAAATGTCGAGCACAACTACTTCCTACTAGTGTAAGAACTAGTTTGTGTGGTACAACCTGTTTTACTTTATTAATGTATTAATCCACTCTACTTACTCTACACTTATAAATAGTTAAGTTTGAACTTTTGAAGCGTTAATGGAGCCAACTGCTGAGGAGGAAATGGTAGCAAATGGTGGGTCGGTTTACAAAGGTTGGTTTTCATTTTTTAAAACTTTTTTTAAATTTCAGTTATATGGATAGGAAAATTAAAATTAGAGAACTTTTACTTACAAAAACTACATAGGAGGATGGGGTTTGGGTTATAGTTGCAATGGGAAATTTGGGCATGAAATCACCGCTATGGCCGATTGTCGACCTTGCCTTATACAGAGAATCAATGCATGTCTGAGGTATGAGATGAAAATGTTTCTGCAGATTCAGAGTTCTCTCAGCCCATTTTCTTTCACTTTGTAGCTAAATGTGACACAGACTGATGTTGAACTTAGAGACTCAGCATACTGTAGATTTTCCTCCTTAGTGCTGTCTTGTTGTTCCGCATCCAAGCTCTTCATAGATTAAATCACCGGGTTGATGTGATAAAAGGTCAAGCACTGGACCTGCAGACTTGTAGAACTTCCTGTTAGCCCAGACACACACAGCACAACAAGCCATAGAAGAGTCAATAGCACTAGATTTAATGAGACAGGTCGATCTGTCAGGCTAAGCCAGCAGATATGCTTGGGAGGCACGCTAACGGCCCGGGGCACTATAATACTAATGTGTCTACATGCAACAGGCATCGTAATGTATTGCTTTTGTTTTGGAGCAAGATCAGCTTGACTGGACAGAGTATAATTACCTTCCATTAACTTATTGGCTGAGGTCAGGTGTTTTTTTTTTTTATTCCATTGACTTTCAATTATTCAGAGCCTAAGTAATAGTAATTACTGTAGTCATTAAAGGATTAAGGTCATATATTATGAGCATGATTTTGCACAGTGCACAAAGTAGCATACAATGACCACACAAAATGACTACAGCGTTGGCGTAAATATGGATTTCTGCATCATCTAACTACACATAAAGATTTATGTCTTTGCTTGACTCCGTCCAACAAACAGATTTAAAGGCACACACATAATGATTTGTTGCTGTTTTTTGGACCAAAACCAGAAAATGTTCTCAAAAACAAATTAGTGATGCCATTTTACATTCTGAGCAGGCACAGTTTCAAGTAGTGATTGTTGTTCCATACAAAATTTAATTGTAACTAATGAAATCATTTAAAAAAAGTTTTCATACTAGCACATTTGAAGAGTTTTGACATAAATTCGATTATCCTAGATCAATTGTGTAGGACTAGAAATTATTATCCATTGGTTGCACACTTGAGGCATGCTGCCAGGACTCTATGGGATGGTCCAGTAAGTGATGGAATCCTCTGGGTCTAGTGGGTGCCCTCCTTCCTCAGTGTTTCGCTGATAGGCCCACAACACCTCCAGAGGGTTCAGCTGTGAATCCCGGCATCCTGAGCTCACGTTGTGGGCCCATGTGGAATCTGCAGCCACTGGCTTCTCATTTAGGAGTGATTGTGTGTACATTTAACATATTATACAATCTTAAGCCAAGTTTCACTTGTTTGCTTTCATCTACATCTCACCATCTTCATTAATAGGTAGAATTTGCTCATGTATCATCTAATATAGGCACATAAAAACATGATAATGGAGCATACTCCATTCACTGAGGTACAGTAGACCATAAGATGTTGTTGAAAGCTTTGGTAAAAGCTAGTTAGTGGACGTTAAGTTAATATTTTCTTGTCAAAGTACAGTTTCCATGGTTAAGAATGAGCTTTCATGCTTAAAATTCATATTGTTATTTCGATGTTGATTTAAACCAGTTGGTTAACCCTGCTACATCACAGCAAGAAGGTCCTGTGTTTGAACCCTGTTGGCTGGTTAGTCTGTGATAGATTCCCCAGGTGCTCCGGGTTCCCCCCACAGTTAAACACATGGAGGTTGGGTGAACTGGAGACTAATATCTTGAGTCTCTATTGTCCAGGTGTAGCCCACCTGTCTCAGTGTTTGAGCTGGGTTAAGCTGCAGCTCTCCATAACATTGCACAGGATAAGCAGGTATACCACCTACTATATCGTACAGCTAGTTCCAGCAGCTGTTACTACTAAATTAAACAACTCATAGTCTTTTAAGGCTGCAAGCCTTGTCTTGGATCAAATAATTGAATCAATATACATCATGTATATCCAGAAGGGCAAAGTCACGGGCAGATGGATTTGTTTTCCATTATTTTTAGATTTAGTTTTGGAGCTTTTTTGATGAGGGGTGAAATATCTTTAAGAATCTAAAGCAAATCCAGTTGCCTTTCACTTCTGAATATACCCCGACCTGGAAGGTTGAGGCTCTTCAAATACACATAATTGGACTTCTCAGAAATGTCAGTCTGCTTTTATTTTACATGCAGAGAAATGAACAATTTTACAAGAGTACAAAGTGTGATAAAGTCCAGATGAATAAAACCTTCTACTTTGCAGTTGACGTCAATCAGCAGACACTCAGCCTTGATGAGAGGAACGCCACCTTGAATCGAAGAGCACAGTGATTACACCTTCATATGAAATGGAGTATTCTAAATATCTGCCTCAGATGACGCACTAGAAAAATGTCTCCAGCGTCGAGGTTGTTGATGGCAACTCATTTGCTGATTTATAGTTTGGAAATTTGAGGGAATAACAATGAAATGATGAGGATTGGAATGTGTTCTAGAGAGTCAGTCAGCATTAACCCTCATACTTTGAACCCCTTTTGTCTCTTGAGAACTTCCTTTGTTCCTCTGTCCTGCCTGCAGGATAAACTGTAACACATCCCCTTGTGTCCTGTTAGAACATCAGTAACAGCTGCATGAACAGCCACATGAAGGCAACATGACTGACTGACTCTGACTATGTGTATGTGTATGTGTGTGTATCGCCAATTCTCCCCCTTTTCCCAAAGAGGACAATCAACAAAGGGCATTGTGGGTGGATGCAGTCTGGAGTCCCTATCCCAATTATGGACAACCACTAATTACCAGTGGAGTAATTAAGAATCACGCAGCTGTGGCAACAATGAACTGCTTCTGAGAGACTACCTAGGAATGCTGCTGCTGCTGCTGTTGCTGGGAGGGAAACGGTTAATTATGCCTTTTTACTCAGCACCATCAAAAATATGGACACCGTAAATATTGCTCAGAGTGTGAGTGATGTATCCCAGCAGTGCAGTTTAGGTCTTACAGAGCGATTTATTCTGTCTTTACTGAGGAAAAGAAAACAGTTTTTTTAAGAGGCAGGTTGGAAAGCAGCAAGGTTACTTGATAAAATGCTAATATAAGCGCTTAGCATCAACGCTCTGTCAGTCTGACATGGCTGGCAGGGCGGGTTGGCTGTAAGAGATCTCAGAACACACACACACACACACACACACACACACACACGCACACACACACACACACACACACACACACACACGCAGTTCTGTGAAGGATATGGAGACACATTCTCCACCACAAAGAAATCTAATCTCTAAGTCAGGGTCTCTCAATCTTTGGGTTGATTACCTCATATGACCGCTTAATATATAGATGATGTCAACAGATATAAAAGTATCCAATTCTCAACATAAAATGAACATACTGAACATACAATATTGAAACCACTTAGAAAAAGTGACTGGTATAATTGTTGGAATAATAGCACAGCGTTTAAATAATTCAGACTTGAAACAAACTTGATATCAAAAGGTGACTGATGCACCATATAGAGGAAATGTAAGCAGGCAGGTAAGTCTTTGTGTTTTCTTTTGTTTTCTTTCACTATGGCATGCAAGAAAAGAAAGAACAAAGAAATAGTGCTTGTTCTACCCTCCCAGGCGCATGCTGCTCCTCTACCATTGATTTTCTTATGTTAATTTGTTTGCACACATGAAAAGATACAAATTGATATAGACAGAAACAACAGGAAAATGTGATGAAGAGGTGCAAAAAACCCTCGAAGGGGCTTGAATGCAAAATGGTATGCATACCTTATTTAATTAGAAAAGAAGGAGAAAAGACATTAAAAGAATGGAAAAGAAAGAGAGGGTGAGAGAGAAAAATAAAAGAGACTGTACAAAGTAATTAAAACAAAGTTAAAATGACTAATTACTTGTGGGCATTTTATAAAGACAAGGCAGCCCCTCTAAGGTAAACGCTGAGCTTATAGATGTGACATCACAACCTTACAGAAGTCCTATTGGCTTGTTTCAAGGCACACTTTCTCAATACAGGCTGTGAACATTTCTCTGTTGACTCAGAGTGTTTTGATATTTTCACAGTATGTGCTTTATAATCAAAAAAAGAAATACAAATCTTCCTCTCTACAATATGGGAGCTTTATTAATTTTTTGATTAGTTCTTTAGCTATTTCATCAGGGTCTGTATGTGAATGCAAACAGTGTGTCATCAGCAGATAGGACCTTGGACAATTTGTTAGAAATCAATCATCAATTCAATCAAAAATGAAAAAAGAAATATATATAATAAATAATAAAGTAGTTTACAATTTACATAACAATACAAAGAATATATATCAAGTCATTAACTATTATTCAATTGATTTAAAACTGCCAGCTGATACCAAAATAATATATTCTTCAAACCAATTCTTCACAGAAATAAATCTCATCAAACAATATCATTGTAACAGAAAAACTGTATCCTGTCTGTAAGGTAACTTGAAAACCATGTCAACATAGATTTCTTTTACTCTAAGATGGCAAATATCATGAAGAAGAATGGGAAGACATATTGTATCGAAAAGCTTATGACAAGTTTAACAAGATTCCATTAGTGCTTTTCTTCCTGTCTCCAGCTTTATAGATTTCATTTACAAAATAAGAGCTATATAAGTAGTGTTTTTTTTTCTAAATACATATTGATGCTTATATAAAATATTACACCTATAGTAAAATATACCTTTATCTGCAGTGCTGCACAACAAAAACTAAATGAAACATAACATATAAGGATTTCACTACAACCAATCTGTTATAGTTGGATAATCACACTGAATTTCCATTTTAATGGCGAGCATTGTTTAATTGGTGTGAAACCCGATCACACTGACTGAGTCTTTCCATCACAATTTTTCTACCTCTAGCAACAAAAGGATCGCTCTTATTATCATTAGAGTGTCAAATAGAGATGAAGCTCAGTCAGAGCCTTGTTTCAATACTCATCCATCACTGTTGTTAGCTCACAATGAAATGAGAGATGTTGTATGGGCCTATTGTGAATTGTAACTCATAGATAATTGCAACTCCTATTGCACAAAGAAGCACATGCTAATGTATCACATGTGAAACACCATTTCACATGTGTTGCATTCACATAATGACACATGTGCCCTTCATCACGTCAAGCAGCCTTTCACCAGATCAAATCACATATGCTGTTTTTAGACATTTCATGTGTAAAATATCTAATTTAACATATGAATGCATGAATTTCATATGCTCATATGATCACTAAATACAGTAAATAAAAACCCTAACCTTAACATTAGATGATAAACATGACCTGTCCTCCAAGTAGGCCCACTGATCTTCTCTGTTCTGCTGTTTAAGTCATTTGTTGTATTCTAGACAGCATTATATTGTTTAAAACCCAATATTTCAACAGTTTACATGTCATTTTCAGTGTTTTACTTGCTTACAGTATTCATTCCTAATGTCTGTGTGTTCTGTGAGAAGTGCAACCTCCTTTAATGTGGCCTTCATCCCATAGTATTATCCGGATTAGCCTGCATAATCCATTCAGGTTTATTAGTCTGATAACATTAGCATACAGGAGCACAAAACCTGCTATTGTGCTTCATGATCAGTGTGCTGGTAAATAAAAAGGCAGGTTTCAAATACAGTGTGACCGCCAGTGTTTTATAACGTAGATCGCTTGATATTGATTCTGTACGCCAGAAAATCTTTATGTCAGGCTATTCCGGATAACTCCGTTGCTGCTAGGAAACTGTGCTTTGTAGTTCTGTGTGTTAAGAGACTTGAGAGGTGGGTTTTCTAGTAAGTCATACAAAAGATGGAGTAGGTGGTCTCTTAAACTTACCTCAGCGAACAGCAGCAGCAGCAGCTTTCAGTCAACGCAGTCGTTTTTCAAAAGCGGAACCTCGCCGACAGCCTGTGGCACGGTAAAAGCTCCCTCAGTGCGTGACCTCTCTTCCCATCATCTGGTGTAACCATGAGTAAAGCTACATGCAGGACCCCAGCTGTGTTCACGCTCTCTCTCTCCACATCCTACTTCTTCCCTCTCTCCTCACTAACAACCATTTATAACCCTGCTCTCAATTTTCAGCACCTTTCTTTTTCCCTCTTCTTTCTTTTCACTACATGCTCTAACGATTCCTGACAATTCTCCCTCCTTCCCAGCCTTCCATTGCTGTCACTCCCATTCACTCGCACATACACTATTAAAGAGGAAACATCAGGAACAGCTGGAGATAAAGTGAGCAGACACCCCATTAAGAACAGTGTCAGGGCAAAGTTTTAGTAACACCTGCAGAGACAAGGGTTCCAGCATGCGTCTGGTTTGATCATATGTACAAATGAGTGGGAGCCCAGTGAAGGATCATGTTATTGTTACTGCATTAGTGACTGTACTGGTTGTTCAGGCATGACCAGAGTCAGGAGGGGAACATTAATGTGAACCACTGCTTGGACAAGGTTGAGCAATATACTGTGATGTATGTTATTATTTATACAGCAGTAGGAAATTTTTTGCCAATTTTACAAGACAGTGAGTTGCATTGTAGGATTTTAGCATCTTGAATTTGCATGTTTCTTAACTGAATTTTCAGTAAATTTCAATTTTGTGATCTATTATTGGTTTCACAATTTAAAATTTCCAAAAAGATTTTATTAGTATCACACTCCCCTAATTCCATCCATATGTTTTAGAAATGGATATTGACTATTTGTTGGCTACAATTGTTTTTGATGCCTTGTCTTCATATTTGTTACAGATTTACACCTTTGGTTCACAAAAGAGTGTCATACATTGTATCCTGAGTATTTTTTGAAGCTGTTTTTACAGATGTGGGAGATATTTTACCGCAAAAATATTAACAATTCTTTATTTCAAGAAGCTATTTGAATGCCAAGATTCACTTCACGTGCTAGCTCAACATAGTCAATGGAATTTGTTCAATAAAAAGACCTATCAGAAATAAACACATACCCTCAAGATATCACATAACCACACTAAGACATAAAACAAGACATCAAATAACAATGTCTACTCATGCTTGAGATTGTTTTCGGTCCACCATTTTGGTTCATAATGAAAGATCTCTATTGGATTGGACATTAATGGTTTTAAGACAAAGTATCCTAATAACTTTGGTGATCCTTGTGACATCATGTGTTTAACATTCTGTGATTTTAAGTGATATGATTCAACCAAGGCTGTATTAATACTGCCAGGGGACCCTGAGCAATGCCAAAGCTCATGCTACAATTTTTATTTTATTCTGATCGTATAACCATGTTGTCGTAACTCCATATTTAACTTGGGACATATTAGATTTCTAACAGCGACCATAATTATCAACATCAAGAGAAAGACTTGTGTTGTTTTGCTGTGGAGCCCGACAATAAAAAAATGTTCTCCCATCATTGAGGGCCCCTTTCTCCTCAAGGGCGCCTGGGCACTTGCCCAGATTGCCCATATGTTAGATCCAGCCATGGACTCAACAATTATTGGATGGATTACTATGAAATTTGGTACATACATTCATGCTCCTAGCAGGATTAATTGTATAACTTTGGTAATTCTCTGACCTTTTCTCTAGTACCATGATCAGGTCTGATACTTTGGTTTATAACCAAATACCCACGGGATTAATGATGTTTCCATACATTGCCAGCATTGCCATCTCAATATCAAATACTGTATGTTTGTGACATCTACTCAAATATTGAAAATCACCTGGCAAGAGTGATATTTAAAGCAGTTAAGATCTCACAGTTTAACAGGTCTGGTGAGATTTTTAACCTCTGCTACCACTAATAAAGCTATTTATCACCTGAAAGCCTTATCTCTACCTGACTGCTCTCAGCTGTGGAACCACCAAACAGCAATTTAGCTGATGGACACAACAGATTCAGACTGCAGCACTTTAAAAAAAAAACTCATGTGACAACAGAAATCATTCACTGAATCCAACCAAATGGCTAAACCTAAAGCAATTAACCATTAGAGTCTGTTGTACACTATAAAAAACAGCTTTTTCAGATCACCCACACAGTGAGGTATTGTTCTCTCAGGTTTTTCATCTATATAGCGGAGGCAGTGGCATTTTACCCACTAAATATATTCGTCTCAGAGGAGATTGCTGTCTGTGTGTGTATGTGTGTGAAGCCAGTTGCAGAATGTTAATGAGACTGAAAACCTTTGTGCTACCATACCTGACAGCCTGAAGACGGCTTTTGCTTGTGTGTTGGTGTGTACATTCATGTCCACAACCTTCAGCTGGAGTATTAGGATTCAGGTCAGAGCACATTTTTAACTGGTGGAAGGATTATCCTGAAAGCAGCTGAATCGGCATTGCCTGTATTCAGTAAAGAGGTTGGTTAGTTGATCAGCAGTATCCTGAGGGACGCTGTCTGCTTCATGAGGCTGAACACTCTGCTCTGACTCTTGATGTACTTTATGTATTTTGCCTTTAGCGGTTTGGTTGGTAAAATACCCCCCCTCCCCATGGTGCAGAAATGGAAATAGTGCTGTTCTATTACGAGAATGTTCTGCTAATAGAAAGGTCTTCCTTTTTTCTGTTGAATATTTTTTTGTTGAATATTCAGGAGGACTGAGGGTATTTCCAGACCTTTTCTTGTTTGCTCTGTTGCGAATCAGTTGATGACTTGGTGAACTTCGGTTTATATTCACTTGAAAAAATCAAGTGAACCAAAATGCATCATTAAGATAAAGGTACTTTATTTGTCCCACATACAGTTGTACACTGAGATTCAGTCTCTACATGTAACCCATGGAGCAGTGGGCAGCCACTATGCAGCGCCTGGGGACCAACTCCAGTTCTATATTGGTACCTTGGTCACAGGCATTGACAGGATAATTAATCTAACATACATGTTTTTCACAAAAGGGGAAAGCACCTGGAGAAAAGTCATGCAAACTCCACACAGAAAGACCCCAGCCAAGTATTGAACCCAAGACCTTCTTACTGTGAGGCAACAGTGCTAACCACTGAGCCACCATACCATCCAATGCCATTCTGTTCATTGGTTAGTTGGGTGTGGGGTGTAAACACAGGAAGAAGGTCCTGAAGAAGTTCCTCTGCCAAAATACAATATACTTTGTTGCATTAATCCAGGTTGGATTTCACTTTCCGGCTACCTGCTAGCAACTGCTGATTTCTCTCATCTGCATTCTAGTATTCATTCATTCATTCATTCAACCTTTATTCAAATACCGAAGTAGTACTTGCAGAATACATCTAGTAGTTGGGTTGGATTGAGTTTGAATCGCATTCCCACCACAAAATAACAGTTGAATTTGTTGGGGACTGAACCACTTTCTCAAAGGGTCTCCACTGTTGTTGGTTTGGTCCGATACCTGGGTATGATGGCTACAGTATGTACAGACCTGCCCAAACAAATTGTACCAAACCAATTGTACTAAACAAGGCAGGTTTGAAAACACAGTAAGTCAAGGACAACTGGATTGGTGTTATGGTGCGGTGTTCCAAGTATTTAAACTCTGTGGGGTTGTTTAATACCTTTTAAAGTCGTTGTGGTCTTGTGGGTCCTCAGCTTACCTGGGTGTAATGGATCACATTTGACTCACATTATTCAGGGTGTAAATGTAGACTTTTTGGTATCCAAAATCAAGGTCTTTTTGGGGTTGTATCTTTTTTGCATGTGCAGGGACATAAAATACAGGTGAAAATCAGTTTTAACCTCCCTGCATTTTAGAAATCATACACTCAAATATCAAATTCTAATCTAGCTATCTCCATAGGTTAAGTTGTCTGTTTTAGGGTTTGTCTTACAGGGTGGTCTGACCGAAAATGGCATTATATATTTTAAAAAACAGTGGTCTGAGTTGGTGTTGAAGATGTGTTGATCCAGGCACCAATTGATGACAATCCATAAAGTCCATTATAAGTACCCAAGTATAAGACCTGCACGTATGAAGGCTCATCACACCCAAACTTGTATTGTCTTGATGATCAGGAGATAAAGAGTAGTAATACCCTGTTCGTACAACATAATGTACCAGGAATGCGAGCTTCCACATATTTGATGTGTGATGTGTTATCAGATGACATTGCATTGCTTTCCAGTTAAGGTGGAGCCCACTTTAAGAATTTTTGCCGGACAAAGCTGTTACATCATTTAAAATGCTTTTTCCTTTATGCTCTGAAATACAAAAAGTTTCTTTCTTATGCAATGTTTCACCTGTTTGCTTAACAAAATAAATGCTCCCTTTCATATCAGACTTTAAAAAAAAAACTATAATAGTATACCATTGCTTTCCCCGCAATGTCTTCTCTTCTTTCTGCTCATGTTTAAGAGCAACCTTTTTTATGGCAACAGCTTCATTGGTGGCTGTACCTTTTGTTCCAGACATAGCCCAAGGTCTCCTCTAATGGCTTTTCCACATGCTGTTATTCCAAGAGTACTGACCTTGTTGGCTCCACGCTCTTTCCTTGGACCCTCAGTTATGTCACTTTCATTGCATAATGTTGTTTGATACAGAAATGGACCTTTGTGCAAAATAACTGCCTCCCAACAGTTCACAGCTCTTGTCTGTTGCCTTCATTCTGCTTGAGAACAACTGCTGCTGAGATTAAAAAAGCCCTCATCCACCGTGTGAATATTCAACATTATAATACGCCTGAGCAACACCCCCCCCCCCCCCCCCCACTCTTCTATTGATGTGTAAATGCTTATGTTTCTGAAGTACACCTAAGCTTCCTACCATTGCTGTTAAGATTGCCGCAGTTGAATTTTGATGGCTAATGTTTTTATTTCTGCTTCCCACACAGCACTGCCTTTACAAGCAGATGCCTCTCTGGAAAAGAGGAATAACATTGATCTCCTCTGTGTTTCAGAGGCTAATCTCCATCCAGCATTGCTCCTGCTTTTTTTCTTGCTAGTTTTGGTGATTGAGAGCGTTCAGTCTAGTGCACCATCTGCAGAGGCATCGATGTGTCAACAACCCTGTGTTTACTGTATCTACTCAGGCGTTTAATTATGGTTGAATATTAAGAGAGGCGTCCATTTCGCAGATGAATGAAACTCAGTCATGTTTGTGCTGTGCCAGGTTTAGCCGGGCAATTTCCTGTTTGGCTAATACTTATTCAGATGTGTGCTGGTACCTCTTGACACTCTGCTCTGCTATTTGGCGCTATCAGATGAAAGGGTGCAGTTTAACACAGACCAAAAAATGCACTTTTTATATTTCCCTGTGGTGATATTTCAGCCGTGGTGCCAGTTCAGCTTGTAGTTGTGGTTGAAATGATGATGAAAGTGATTTTAGCCACTGGCTGCATAATCTTGCAGTGTATCCGCTGCACTAACTAGATCTGTGGTATCATCTGGAGGAGACTAATCAAAACAGGCTGATGAGAGGCATGTAGATGGTGAACATGAGATGTAGCTACAGTATGAGAGGGACTCTATGGCATACTATGGAGATTGATAGATTGACAGGAAAATTGGATTTCATGGTTCCCCATCAGGAGGGCTGGGTTCATTCAGCGGACTGTGCGGCTGCAGGCGCGCTGATTATGATAGCAGACTCCCTACTGCACATGGGGCTTTCAGTCAGCTAATATAGAGCTCATGAGGAAGTAAGTGTACACACATACTGTGCATGCACTTACCCATTCACAAACACTATGAGAATATAGGTCATACAGTTCCCTTTATGAAACAATTGACATGTAAATATCAGTTTAATGGAGTCCTGGGCTTGCTTCCTTTTTCCTATCAGACCTATTAAGGATGGATGGAAAATTAATAATGTATGAGGCCAATGCGTCACAAATGGTTATATGTGGCCTAGTTTTCCACTTATTTCCCCTTTTACAGGCAGGTCACCTGTTCCAGTGCACCGTATGGCACAATCAATAAAAACATACATACACTACAGCATACTGGTTGTTGCTGAACAGAGAACATCATCATAATATGAAGCTGAACACAGCTCCAGTATTAATCATAGCTACGGTTTAGCCTTTAAAAAGTGTCAGGAAGTATGAGTCCTGGCATGGATGTATATAGAGTATGTTAGAAGTGCTGAAATTAGTTAGTTAATAGATTTGTTGATTAAAAAATAACAACAATTTTGGTAATCAATTAGTCATTTAAAGGTGCAGTATGTAAGACTCAGAAATGTAGTCTCATTAATGACTCTGGTGGCTGTTACGTGTTACTAGTGGAGACGCTCCCTACTCTGTCAGCGCAAGCAAGCAATATATCTTTATTTCACATGCTTAGCAGTAATAGCTTATCTGTCCTTACCTGAAAGAAAGCGATCTCAAGGTTGGATGTTAGTGGACTCCATTTCTAAGCTAACATTAGCTAGTGTTGCACCTTATTAGCATTGGGAGCTGGACCTGACCAGGCTGTGTCCGCACATTTCAGCTCTTTGCTTGTTGGTCCTGCCCTCACATATAAACCTATGTGTAGAATTAGCGAACCACTAGCTAGCCACTTCACCGAAAAGTTTGCAATTTGTAGCCCATTAACCAAATTAAAACATCACATTCAGTCTCATTTTATTATTTATTCACATTCTGTTGATAATTTTAGACTTAATTTTAGTTTTAAACTACTTTTTTTAAACGTAATTCTTACATATTGTCCCTTTTAAGTCATTTGTCATCAAATTGTTCCAGCCTCTCTTTATGGACGTTTGGATTATTTGGGAAATTATAAACAGCATTTTTATTAATTAGTTTCCTCATATGTTATAAATAAAGTGGTTAATTAAAGGGGAAAAAAACTAAATTAATTGATTATTAAAAAAAATCTTAGTGGCATGCATGAGGTATTCAAACATGCTCTGGAATGTGGGTTGCTTACACAAAAACACACACAGACATGCACACACACACACACACACACACACACACACACACATGCGACTCATGAGAAAATAAAGCATCCGTTTTTTTGTGGAGGAATGTGGGCCACTTCCCCTGCTGCCTCCCCATCTCTTCAGCTCTGTGGCTGTATGTTAATGTTCACACATGTATCCTACTGTAAAAAGACTGTTTTATACCTCGAGTGGAAAAAATAACCACAAAACAAACTGTAGAATAAGTAAGTAGGAGATTATAGCATCATCCACCAATCCTTCAGCTGGTAGAATAGATTGTTATATCGTTGTCTTTAGTTACAATAAAATAAAACCATAATAAAAATGAAATACACCACACAATCACATACTATTAAATCTGCAGGTAAAACCAGCTGTAAAAAATAATAAGCAAATGCACAGAAGTTATATTTATCACAACTACTCATGCTTCCATATTATATCAAACATTTACTGCTTCAAGCTTTTCAAATACGGTGATTTACTGCGTTTCTCTTTCTTTATGTGGCCATAAACTGAACCTGTTTAGATTTTAAACTGCTGATTGAAGAAAACAACCATTTTGAAGACAGTGGGCACTGGGATGTTGTGACAGATATTTGTCACAATTTTCTAACATTTAATCATAATAACAAGCTTTATTTATTTAGAGCACTTTTCAAAATCCAAGTTACAAAGTGTTTCACAAAGCAGCAAAATGCACAAATCATAAAATCATTGCATTATAAAAGAGAGCAAATAAAAACAATTTGAGTAAAAATCATTTCAGTGTAGAAAAAGAAAGAACAGACTAACCACATTTTAAAATTAAAACTCAAATAAAATAAGAGTAAGAAAAGCTTTTATCAGAGAGCCTTTCCTGATTTTATTTGAGTTTTGATTGTAATTTAGTTTTAATGTAAACAAAATGATTAATATGTCACCTAATAAATTGACATATTCAAACATGCAGTAATTCAAATGAGCACTCATAGTATACAATACATAAAAAACAATTTTTTTCAATTATTCCATAGATTTTTTCTACTTTTTTAAACATTTACATCTCATTAAAAATGATACTCTTTCTTTCTGCTGTTTAACATGTTTTAGATACACTTTGGATGTAATTACATTGGTACTTATATTTTTGGGCCAACATCAATTATGTTAATATTCATGATGTTGCTCTTTTGAGGTATTAAAAATGCTGTTTTCTATACAGTGAGTGATGTGTGGAACAACACCTAAACAGCACAGAACCGCCAGGTTCACCCTAGCCGACCTTTCTCTGAGGACAAAGACCCAGTTAGTGGTTTAAATATAGTTCACTGTGTCGAGCCTGTAGCTACTTTCCTGTATGTGTGTCACTGTGTCCCTTTTGTCCATTGTGCCCTCCATCAACCTCCACCCATGACTCTATCGATCACCGTGCATCCAGAGGCTCTGTGCCCCACAATGCCCTCTGTGGTTGCCAAGTAATCAAGCTCCAGATAAATACGACAAAGGACATTTTTTACGACATCCTGTATTAAAGCGTTCCCTCCCCTCCCTCCTTTTAATATGTGAACATTTCCATCTAGCCGAGGGGGTCGACAACAATGCATTGTTCCTCCTCAGGAGAGCTAACAGTAACAGCCATTATACTGCAGCGATACTAACAAAAGGAAGGTCTACGTTATGTGAACTCAATGTCTGTACACACTCTATTAAGCTTCCTGTGTGTGTGTGTGTGTGTGTGTGTGTGTGTGTGTGTGGTTAATAATATGGCCAAATGACATGACTGAAGCCTGTTTTCTCTGTGTTGCTTGCTGTGTTTGTTTGCACAGGGAAACCCTCTGCTTCAGTAAGATGCTTTCAGGTTGCCGGGGGTTACTTACTGGAATCTATAAAAGCTGCCTCACTCCCTCTTCATCTTCTTGTGCGGCTCCTCCCCTGAGTCATGGAAGCCGTGCTAAATTTAGCAGGCCTCCAAAAGTAATGGTGTGGCAAGTTCTTGTTGAGTTTGCAACCCCACAAACATTCCTCATTCTCTCTCTTTCTCCTCCGCTCTCAGTAAAAGGCTCTGTCCGTGACTCACCCACGGCAGAGCGAGGGTCCTATGAATTATTGAACCAATGGTGGGGCCCTCATAAATAATCGAACTGTGTGTCGCCGGGCGGAGCAGGCCAGCTCAGTGGATCCATCTCATCTTGACCCTGGGTGTCAGTGCCATCTAGACCTCTGTATAGAGCTGATAACAGGAGAGAACCAACCTGGACACTAATGAATACACACACTCATACTCATCGCACACTCCGCAGTGAATGCAGCGAATTTCCACCTGCTATTTGAATCACAATGTGCACAATATTAACCTTGTGTCAGTGTCCTCCTGAATGTCAATGCAGGTAAACCAAATGCTCTTTTTGGCATCACTACTACTTTTGTTGGACGATATATCGTCTCAGAAATAATTGCGATAAACGATATTATTGTCATTTGAAGATCATTTTATACCACTGATATAATGATGATATAATAGTATAATAATGTAAGGGGGATGGGGGTGGATTTGGAGAGTGGGTGCTCCTCTTCTGTAAAAACAGACTGTTCAAGTCCATATATAGACATGATAATGTTGATAATTACTTTATTGTACGATAAGTCGAAAACCTTATTGTAACAGGCCTAGGCATCAGTAAAATATCACCTTCTCTTTGTCAGATTGCCATTAAAGACAGTTTCTTAAGGTCAACATATTTGATGGTCAAAGTTTAATTTATTTAACTTGGGGCGGAAAATCTGGCAGAAAATCAAGCTCTTGCAAAGGTCTCAGAGACAGTGACATATCTCTGTGCAGTGCAGTGCTTGTGTAAAGTAGGAAGGGCATCAGTCAGGATGCATGGAAAGGAAAGCCATGAAACTTTATGTCCTCTTAACAGGAGGTTTACTTCAATTAATCAGAGAAATTGCATTGGCGGAGTTACAAGTAGAAGTCTCGAAGTCTGAAAGAAGCAAATGCAAGATTAAATGTACACAATAAATCAAATTACCCCCATGTCTTAACAATAAAGTTAATGATATTGTCAGTTAAACGTGTGTATAGGATAAGATGTAAACTAAAGAATAAGGTGAAGGGTGTAAAGGTGAAAGAAAATGAGTGAGAGGGAGTGCAGTCTTTTAAATAAGGCTTGAATGGACCAGGTGAACTTAAGGACCATTAAGGATAACAGAAAGGGGGGAAAAAAACATAAGGCGATTAGGGGGGGAAAGGGAAGTGACGTGAGGAAAGGGAAGTGGAATAAATGCTAGAGCGGCGCCACAGTTAACCATGGCGACTTCACCTTCCTGTAAACTCTGCTCCACCTTTGGCACTCATTACTTATTATTCTCATTATTGATATAATCTGTGTATTCCCCAACGGCACGCAGCACCTGCCTGTTTACAACCTCTTTCAACCATCTACACTCACCACAGCTTCAGACTGCTCATTAATGAGCGTGAGGATAACATACTGTATATTCATGTCGGTCTGATTCTCTCCCTCCTGCGGCCGCTGTATCGATTTCTTCATGTGTGATGGAGCTGCTGAATATCGGAGAAACGTTTTAACGCCCTCGGAACATTTTTAGTAGAGTGTTTGCGTTGATGGCAGGTAGCCTTGAGAGACAGAACGGCAGGTGCTGAGCGAACACGCCCCCTACATCCAGAGAACTGCATCGATTGCTTGTAATAACCTCACCAACACCTCTCTCTCTCTCTCTTCCTCTCATGTTAGATAATAGAGCTGGACCAAAATAGGGTAGTGGAAGAAAGACTTTTTTTTCTTTTTTAAGTGCAGCTCCACTCAAAAAACTGTTTGAGCATCACTGTGAACTGTGATGAATGTGCAGAGTTTGATGCTTAAAGGCTGTTTTTTAAAGGAGGATAGTTTCTCTCAGGGTTTTAACGAAGTAATTGAACTTCTTTTTGGGGTGTGTGCATGTAAGAAAAGGTTGGTTTTGGTGTGATTTTGCCATTTTACCCAGGCATGCTGCTTTGTCCCAATTCCACAGTCCACAGTTTCTACTCTGTAACAGTGACACAAACAAACACACCCAGAACCGTCTGGCTGATGTCTGCGTGGCGCCTTTTCGTGACTGTTATTCCCACAGGAAGTTAGGCTCGGATGGCCCCTGGAGTCTCTTTCCATATGCGTACGACTACCACCAAACACACACCGGCACACACTACCGCACACACTAGCACACACTGCAGCAGAGGACAAATAGCCTTAGCATCACTCCGCTCTGTATGGGGCACTTGCTCGAGGTCTATGCTCTGTGTTTGAGGCGTCGGCTGGTGAAAATTGTTCATCCTCACGGCAGATGTTCTCCGACAGAGCAGATGATCTGATTAGTTTTTAAGCATCCTGCTGATTTTATTGAGATACAGGCTTCATATTAAAATCGGTCCGTTGTAATGTGAAGACAAGGCGGTGAGATGGGCGAGAGAGAAATATCTGCAAGTGCATTCATTTTCATAATTCATGTTATTGATTGATGTCAATCATCTTCTTCTAATAAGATTCTGCTCTGTGAGTTATAATGCATAAAAGCTGCCCTTCACAATCAATAACACTCACACCTTCCCTGTAGATAAAGGCCGGCGCTGCAGTGTGGACAAATTTAATTTTGCGGCAGTTATTATTATCTAGCATTATTATCAATATGTCATGACAGTTAAAATCAGACGGCTATGTTCATCCCATTGTTTCAAAATCCTATAAATCTCCCAAAATATGAGATATATGACCTACGAAATAACCTGCATGCAACAGTGACTCTATAGACAGAAGTCAGATTCCACATCTGTAGAAAAAGCACAGTAGTGCTGCTTTAGTACTGTTACGATGTTTGGAAATGAGGTGTCTATCAGGTTTGCTGAGCTTGTAATATCTAGACTTCTGATTCAGCACAGGTGTGGCTTCCCTGCTGCATCTATTATTTTTCTAACCCAGTTCAGATTAAACCACGCCCATGACGGAGATCAGATATTTATATTTACATTTTCACACTAGTGTACGACCCACAACTGATGTTGGTAAGCCATAGTGAGGATAAATGCCAAAACATATCATCGGGGCCCAGGGGTTAAGATGCCCACCATTTTTTAACCCTTACACACTGTTTGCGTCAATTTTGACCCATTTTTACATTTGACAGCTGTAAAAACACCCAAAATATCTTTTATTCTGAAATTTAATGACTTTACCAGAAAGTGGCCCAAAATGCACAAAAATTAAGATATTTTAAATGTTATATTTTTTTATAGGTGCTACAAATGTTTGTCCATTGAGGCTTCTGGGTCAGATTTGAGCTGTATCTACTGACATGTGTTTTAGTGAAATGAATAGTTAATAGTTATAATAAGATTTTTACACTTCCATAAAGTTCTGCTCATTTTCACTTTACATGAAATACATTTCCATCATTATTGCTATGTTATATTTTCATGTCTTAGGTAAAATAGGACATGATATTGTGTGATAGGAGCTGTTTTTGGTGTAAAAGCTAAAAAATACACTCTCTCTGCTCTCTGAAACATGAATCAAGGTTTAATCACATTTATTGATCAGTCAGATTGACTATTGATGCTTTCTAAACACATCTGTGGTATAGACACTTTTAATGAGGAGATTCCTAGACTGGGTAAAAACTGTGAAGGTGTGGAATATGAACAGTATATGAGGGTTAACTATTGACCCCAAATATACATTAAAAACTTCTCTTCACGAAAAAGACAAAAGCTCTCACAGATTTTAATGTCATCGTTACTATTCATTTAGACAAATATCCCCATGTGAGAGGTTTGTCCCGATCCTCTTCTGGAGAGATGATGTATGATGCGATTAAGTGTCCTCCACTGTCTCTTGTTATTTGTCACATTTAGGGTCTTTCCAGGTTAAAATGTCAGGTGTGTGCTGAGAGCCGTGTGGACTGATTAATTTTATCTGGCACAATGTGTGAACTTCTGTATGTGATCCAGGTCATCTGCTGACACAGCAGCTGTCACTTCACTCCAACTGTAGAGAATCAAACTGCAGAGAATAAAGGATTAATCAAGTGTCCGAACGTGACTGAGATGATGACACAGCAGCACCACCTGGCTGCACTTTACTGTGTGTGTGTGTGTGTGTGTGTGTGTGTGTGTGTGTGTGTGTGTGTGTGTGTGTGTGTGTGTGTGTGTCCATGTGCGCGCGCCACAACAGACAAGCACCTCACAGCTCGAGCGCAACAGCCGCTTCCCGGTTTCCATGCCAACCACAAGGGCTGTTCATGTTGGAGCATGCTCAGTTTGGCTCCCTTCCCTGTAACAATAGCCAGTCAGAGGGCTCACACTCCACACTCCACACTCCCCACACACACACACACACACACACACACACACACTCTACTCCAGCTCGCAGTGGGAGCGAGACAGAGAGGAGAGACTGCCTGCTGCGCTGCTGCGAAGCTCATAACACGCACGGACCAACAAAACACACACACTCCCTCATAAACAGCGGTGAGTACTTGTGTGTCTTGGCGTTTATTAAGAGTTTGCATCAGTCGCTTTTTTCCCCTCTTTTGAAGGAAAGAGCCAGAAAAGGAGAGGAGGAGTTGTTGCCCGCTGGAAAAACTACAGATAAAGAGAAGGCATGTGCTCTGCTTTGTGATTGGCAGGACTGCAGCATCATTACCCTCTTTTTTTTTTATCCCGTGCTGGATTCTGTAAAAAAACAAACATGGATCTTGCCATTTTATGATAACAGGTTGAATATTTATCCTGCTCAATCGGAGGTGTAGTAGTTGACAAAAGCAGGGAATTGCTCAATAATTCATGTCGCCTTGAATGGAGGAAAGTCAGAGGATGACAGCAGGTGTAATGTGATGCTTTGCATGGATACAGATATCTGTTTGAGGCTTCTTTGACACACACGCCGGCTCAGTTTTACAACCTTTTTTGCTTATCCTCATAGAGTATATCAAGCATTTCAAAGCCTGCTCATTGGACTCTTGACCCTCAGTTCTAACTCTAAAGGTGAAATTCTTTTTAACAAGATATGGAGAAGTGGATCCAGAGTGATTTTTGAAATGTGAGATGATCTGCAGGTGGAGGGAATGTGAGGAGCTCTCCTTATGCCTGGCTAACCCTCTAAAATTGTGTGTGTGTGTGTGTGTGTGTGTGTGTGTGTGTGTGTGTGTGTGTGTGTGTGTGTGTGTGTGTGTGTGTGTGTGTGTGTGTGTGTGTGTGTGTGTGTGTGTGTGTGTGTGTGTGTGTGTGTGTGTGTGTGTGTGCAGTCTGTCTGCCTGTCTGAGTGTATCAGGGGCGGTTGGCACAAAAGATATCCTCAATATTATCCTGTCGTCTCGCCCCGTTTCTCCCTCTCAGAGGCACACTTAGAGATTCACACTCACACAGTCACTATCCACCTCCCACAAGATTAATTGTTGTGGCTGATAAATTCGTGGTAGGTCGATATTTAGTGTGTGCCTCTGCAGCCGGCCAGCCCCTCGTGTTTGTGGTGTGTGTGTGCTTGTGTGTGATATTTCGGGCTGATCACAAAGCAGCAAGCCACATCTGTGGACTCATGTAAACTGGAGGTGCGGCTATAGGGCAGAATCAATATGATGATATTCATGAAAACAGCAGTGTTCATCACTTTATGATAAATGTATGCAAAACCACCTATAAAGTGATTAAATAGATATTTTGCTGTTTGGACAAAACTTCAATAACAGATTTTATTTCAGAGCTAAAAACACCCAAATGTACATTCACTATGACACAAAATGCATATTGATATGATAATATTGGTAATATGATTCCATTGAAAGTCAAATGGTAATTCTGTCATGCAAGTAACTGTTAACCTTTTATATACTGTTCATATTCTACACCCTTGCACTATATTCGGGGTCAATTTGACCCAGTCTAAAAATCTCCTCATAAAAAGTGTCTATACTAAATGTTGAACCACAGATGTGTTTAGAAAGCATCGATAGTGGATCTGACTGATAAATAAATGTGATTAAACCTTGATTCATGGTTTCACACCACTCATATTTGGAGAATAAACAGCTCCTATCACACAATATCATGTCCTATTTTACCTAAGACATGAAAATATAACATAGCAATAATGATGGAAATGTATTTCATGTAAAGGTAAAATGAGCAGAACTTTATGGAAGTGTGGGGTTTATTGTATAACCATTAGAGCCATCACTTTTCACTAACACACATGCCAATAGATACAGGTCAAATGTGACCCAGAACAGCATTAATGGACAAACATTTGTAGCACCAACATTTTAAAATTATTAATTTTTTTTGTGCATTTTGGGCCACTTTAGGAAAATTCATCAAATTTCAGAGTAAAACACATTTTGGGTGTTTTTACAGCTTTCACCTGTCAAAGCGGGTCAAATTTGACCTGAACAGTATGTAAGGGTTCATTTCATATTTTATCAATCTACTGATCCTTTTTAAAAAAAAATTAATTAATATAATTTCTTAGTCTGTAAATGAAAAAATTAACTAAAATGTCAAGGTGAGTGTTTTCAATTAGATTTTCTCCATCTGACCAAAACTCTAAAACTCAAAGTAATTCAATTTCACATTTAGATTAATTGTAGACCTAGATTTAATGTTGCATTAACTGACTTCATTGGCCACTTGGGGGAAGAAGAACTCTGTAGCAACCTGTTAAAGCCAGACTATGAGATGATATCTCCTTATAAAGTGTGGCTTACCTGTCAGCAAACAGTCACAGCTCATACACCGTCAGACACGGAGCAGCATCATCCATCAGGAGCTTGTGTTTGCTTCCACCTGACTAATGTAAGTCGTGTATTTACTCTCCTTTTAGCTCTAGTTTGGTCTCCACCGACTCCTGAGTTAAAATATCTCTTTATCTGCTAACTGCTCCACTTCCCTCACCGGCAGCCAGTCTCTAACTGTGTCTGCTGTGTGGCGTTGAGGGAGGAGGCAGACAAATAAGACAAGAGGAGGGAAGGGTAGAGAGAAAAGAAATAGAGATGGAGAGTTAAAGAGTGATAGATGGCAGACAGGGAAGAGAAAGTCGGACGCGCTCTTTCACCCTGTGGGAAATTGGAAAATAAATTGAGTTGACACAGGCAGGTTTGCATAGTTGTATTGATGCTGTGGAGTGGAAGACGAGAGGTTTTGGACTCGGGGCTTAGAAGGTTCACGCGAGGCTAATCATCTCTGTACCCACCGGTTAGGATGACCAGAAGGCTTCCTGGGGTTAGTAATTAGCAATTTCCATCTGCCTTTGATAAAAAAGATACAGTCCAGATTCATCAGACGCTGTTAGAAGCCTTTGTGTCTAATTAAATGGCATTCCAGTTTGTCTTTTTTGGATGTTTTAGTCAAGAACATGAACAATGTTTTGAGTCGGCCTGCAGAAGCATTGTGGCTGTTATCGGAACATCTTGTGGGGAATGTCTCGCGTTCGGTGTTGGACGGAATATAAAGTGGCACCCAGTGTGGGATGTCAAGTTTGATTGTTGCAGAGTGTTTTGATGGCTCCGAGCAGGCAGACAGACAGAGTGTGAGGAATGTGGCGCTTCACTGACGTTAGGGAAGGCCTTTCTTCCCCATTCTTCTTCTTTTTCTACTGACATCTTTCTCTTAGTCCTTGGTGGTAGGTAGATTTTTGGAGAATTTGGAGATGGGCAGGTTTTGCCTCATGGCTTTAAACCTGCCACAGTTGTAGATATGGATGAATGATGCTCAAGAAGATTTATGGTTTCAAACTTCAATATGTTCGTTCTGACCCAAATGTGTCTGAGAATCAAAAACTGTAACCTGTAAAGTACTGAAAGTCTGGTTTACTTTATTTGATCGGATCCTCACTTTAATCAAAAGTTTTTCAATGGATTATATTAAGGAAAAGCTTTCGCTTACTAGACAACAGTTTAAATGTGTGAACTTGGTCTTCAATAGGTCTGTGTGTTGTTAACCACCCTGTCAAATTTGAATGGTGAAAAAAAATCACCAAGTATCCCAGCCAGCATGTCCATGTGGGCATTTGTGCTGTAATATCGGTCCCACATTGGTTTGTCCACAGTTTCCATGGTGGCCCCACCTGTGTTTGGCTTCAAGTGGGTTCTGATTGGGCTTCAGGTGGGACCCAACTGGGTGAGAGTTACACATGTGGAGCCTATGTTTCTGAAACAATATGGGCTGCCCTGTTTATGCCCATGCCCGCTTAGCCCACTTAAATCTCTTATAGGGCTCATACAATCAGCTCACGTGGGCTATAACATGTGGAGCCCATGTTACTGAAACCATGTTGAACCCACAAAATTGCCCAGTTCAAGCCCATGCCCACTCAGTACCCATATAGCCCATATGGACATACTGGCTGGGATATGAAATCAGGCTTCACAATTATGAAAAACCAAGCCATTCTCTCTGCTCCCGAACACTGTGGGCATGTCCACCGAATGTGCGAAAACCACACTCCTCTCAAGTGTCAACTGTCAATCATATATCACCACGATGACCGGAAAAATGGATGCTACATCTAGCAGCTTTCTTCTGCCAACACAGCCCTATATGTTCGAGCTTACCAAGAATGTTCACTGGATGGTTCAGAAACCCTCTGAATCATGTCAAATGCCAATGTTTTTTTTAGATTCTTTCTACAATATTATAGAATAGAATAGATTAGAATAGAATATACTTTATTGTCCCCTAGGGGAAATTTGTCATGGACTCAAAGTGCATAGTGCATAGTAGTAGCTGCCCTTACAGACAATAAATACACATAAAATATATATATCAGCTGAAGACATACACGTAGGCTACATATTGTATTATGACAGATCTGGAGTAATTTGAATGTGCCACATAGATGTACACACCCCTGGGATCAGTATATTCCTGCAATAAAGGTTGGCATTGGACATAAACTGTGAGGTATAGGGTATTCCAATATGAACATAATGTGTAGGGGTAGTGGGCTGCAGATTCAAGCATTGTAAAAAGTATAATTCTGTCTATCTTTTGGATGCATTTGGATGTTTGTCTAAGCACTAAAATGAAGAATTCAAACAGCAGGCGGTATTATTTTGCAAATACAAACACACACATTCAGTATACAGAGTTCATAGAGCCAAGTGTTGCTGCTTGTTAGTCAGGACCCTGTAAACTGAGATGACAAATGATCAATGGGTCCCCCCACCCTTTCCCATTCACGGTCCCTTCTTCTCCCTCTCCCACCATGCTGCTAATCATCACATCCCTCCAGCTCTACCCTTTCATCACTCTCATCCCTTCTTCTCCCATCCCCTTGCGCTCCTCATCTCCTTTTCCCTTGACGCTTCACTGTCTTCGCTGTCATCTCTCTTCTCTCTCTCTCTCTATCCTCTCCTCTCCTCTCTTCATCTCCTCCTCTCCTCTCCTCCCAGCGTAAGTCATTTACCAGCGTATCCTTGGCTTCTATAAGAGATAGAAGAGGGGTTTTTTCCTGCTTTCCTTTCCTCTTCCAATGCTCTCACTTCACCTCTTTATTATACACCAACCAATACACTATTTATTAACTTACATGCCTTAAAATTTTGTAATGTAGCTGATGTTAAAACCACAAAGCACAAAAAAATACCTCTTTACTGTACTGTGGTGTAATGTGATGCTTTGCATGGATACAGATAGCTCTATTAGGCTCAGTTTTACAACCTTTTTTGCTTATTCAGATCCCTGTACAGCATTTTAAAGCCTGTTCATGATACTCTTCCTTTTAATGTAATACATTATTGTTATTTATTTATTTCTATGTGCATTCAACTTGGAATATGGTTGCATGGTGACATCAAGAATGCCTTCAGCACATCCTTACAAGCATGTGTAGGAGCCAGTGGGTCGATAACCAGGACATGATGTGTTTCTGATGGATCATGTTAGAGCTGACAATGAGCTGACAAGAAAGGCCTTTGGAAGACAATGACTCCCCCATCAGCAAGGTCAAGGGGCAGCATTGATCCAGAGAAAGGAGGCGACTATAAGAGTGTGTGGCTGACCCTGACAATTGTTAGTTTTGTAGTGTTGTTCAGTGTCTTTTTTGAATTGGACAAATCTCATTTCTTCTTTGTATTTCATGGAGTCGTAGATGATTTCAGCTCTAGCTCTGTAAGAGTAGGATGTCTTATTTTGTAAAAAGGCTTTTTCAGTTGGAAGCAGCAAGACATCAGTCAAATATTTTATCATTTTATTCACTTAAACTTTATAAAGCAAACCAATAAAAAGCAAGATCATAAATGCTAGTGGTTTCCAAACCTTTTGGCTTGTGACCAATTAAAATAAAGTAAGGTTTGGTAGTCACACTATATTAAGTGACATTCGCTCATCCAAAAAGAAATAGGTGCCTCTAGAAGCTTCAGGTTAGGGTTAGGCTCAAAGAACTTCAGTACAAAGTCAAAAGGTTGTGATATGTAGCTCAACACACTAGCAGGAACCACATTCCCACACATGCTCAGTGGCATCTGCTGTATAAAGAACTACTCTCCAGAGAATGAAAATGTGATCACCGTTATTAGTCTTTGGAGCCGTTTCTAAACAAACTATGGTAGCCATTTCTTTCAAGGATGAAGAAACATGTCAGCAGTGCAGTGATGTGGCTCACTGACATGTTTTTAATAGTCAATAGTCTAGACAACAGCGGTCTACAGCACAGAGGAATACATTATGTCAGGCTGTCTATACACACACAATACTTGGAATTAGACCAGTTAGAATAAAATCAGTGGAGATTTTTTGACAATGATAAGAATATAGATATATGTCAACCAAATCCTTTAACTTTAAAGGTTTTTCTTCAAGTTTTTTTAGATGTTGGCACAAAAACGACATAGTTAAGTTCAGAGAAAATTGTGGTATTGGTCTTTACCACCAGCATCTTCCTTTAGAGGTTTTGTGGCACATCTTTCTACAATATACTGCCACCTTTTCTTCTAAGAAACAGGCGTCAGCATTTCCTCCACCTCAAGAGGTCTGAATTTGCTCTTATACAACTCCTGTTAATTCACCCAACCGACCAGCAGTCATGAATACATTGTACTC
This sequence comes from Scomber japonicus, assembly GCF_027409825.1. Taxonomy (NCBI): domain Eukaryota; kingdom Metazoa; phylum Chordata; class Actinopteri; order Scombriformes; family Scombridae; genus Scomber; species Scomber japonicus. The sequence goes on from NC_070588.1 coordinate 28,693,077, forward strand.
TGCTCAATATGTGTTATGTAATGTGTATTACTCACTCTTGATTACCCAATCATTCTTTTTAAGGGCTAAGTGCCGGATAGGAGGGCTAATGTGACTGAACCTTTATTTCTTTAATCATCCTCTTAAGATTTATTGGGATCCTTTGAGGGTTCTGGATGACAATATACTTTATAACAATATACGCTATCTGTATTTTTTGGATGGCGCAATCTCATTCATGCAACCTGCATATTTTTCCATTTAATCTTAATTTTAATTTACAAGGAAAGAAGTGAGGTGCCCTCCTCAGTAATGGCACCACATATCAAATGTTTTTCTCTGCCTGCTGGGATTCTTTGAAAAAAGGCTTGCAAAGCAGAAGGCATAATTGAAATACTTTCTTCTTCTTTTATTCATGACTGGGAGGATTTATCCTGGCCAGCTGCTTTTGACCCAGCAGGTAAATAAAACACAGCAGAGTCTATTCGTTTCTGAAGTGGCAGGATGTTTAAAGAGAGGCACAAATGCTTTGATGAGGTACATAAATGATTTTTATGCTTCCGCTGTGATGACAGCTGTGGCCAGAGGCTTTATGTTTTCAGGTTGTCCATACGTACATATGTATGTCCTTCTTTCCCATTAACGCAGTATTTCAGGAGCGTCTTGAGGCTTTTTTTTTGTTTTGCACAAATATCCACTTGGACTCACATACTGTATGAACTGTCGAAGGTCACAAAAGAATTCAATTCTAATTATGACAAAGTTTTGCCAGATCATTTCTAATAGAAGAACTCCCACTCAGAACTTTCGGTTGTTTAGGGGTCACTCATGAGGTAGTCAAGAATGAATGGGGGCCTATGCAACTGTAGCTCCAAAATGTAACTTTTATGGGGTTAAAAAAAAAATTCAGCCAATTTTCATTGTTTTTGGTATAAGCGGTAGAGACAATACATACACTTCCATTAGATTAGATTTTCCCAGCTTTTTTGTAGTGAAATACCTTTCTGTAAGGAGTTTTGGCACCACTTTACAGCATTCAAACATCCATGGCTAGTTACCAGCTATTACGTTAGCTAGATCTTTATTTGGCTGTCAAACAGGAAGATCCTCCTGGTCCTCCTTAACATGTTTATTTGACTTCATTTAAACTTCGGGTGCCATCAATGAAGGGCGCCCTGTTGCCATCAGTCCTTAACTGACCAATCAGCAAACATTAGCATAATGCTAGCACTTTATGGGCTAAACTGTTTCTGATATATAATCGATACTAAATTTGCAAAAACTAAAAGAAAATTTGGACTTTTTCGTCTAGAAGTAGGTGTAAATCATTATTTTAGCCATGAAGCTCCATTCACTCATGTTGATTGAGGACTACCTCATGAGCGCCTTCTAGGTGAATTGCAGTCAATTTGGGTACAATGGCATTAATAGGAAGTGAACAGGCTCTAGTTTCACACGAATGTCTTATAGGATAAAATGATAAACTGATGACATTTTTATATCTGAAAGGTCAAAGGTCAACTTCCCTGTGACATCATAATGTTCTGTAAAAACACTTTTCTGGCCGTTATTCAACACCATAACTCAGGAACAGAAGGGCAGATTGTGACCATATGTCACATTTTGTCAGAGACTGATTTGGTGACACTAATCTTGGATGCTCAGACTGAGACTGTGCTGCCAGGTTGAAGATATGTGTGTATCCGAGTATCCGCGTTGTAGAATTTGTAGCTTCTTTGCAGCAGCATCTATATCTGAAGCATCGACTACTGTCATGGCTGCAACTTTGTATTGGCCAAACATATGAATTCATACAAGGAAAATACACCTACCTAAAATACACTACCTTTTACTAAATTCCTTGTTTGGACCGACACGGATGGAAACAGCAATGTGACTGGTTGGCGTAGGCATACAACAGCGAGGAGGTATTTCAAGGTCTCTTTTCCCCTCGGCCCCCCGTCATCAATCTCTCTTTCTCTTTTCTCTGTCCACCCTCACGCTCTCTTATCTCGCTGTCTCCCTTTATTCCCGCTGATAGGAGTGACTCACGTAGCCATCTGCTGCCCAGCAAATCCTCTCCTGCCTTATTACCCTCCTTTTGTTTATTAACGCCACTCCTGGGACGACAGTGATACCTCTATCTCCTCTAACCATCTCATCCTCTGCTTATCCCTCTCTGCTATCACCTGAAATTTCTCCTCCTCCTTTGTCTAGCCAGGCTTGTATCATTTATTCCCTTTAACGCTCTTGTTCACTTCCTCAGTTGAATTCACCTCTGCATGAGTTGTTTCCCTTCATTTCACCTGATATGATTTTTTTCCCTCTCCTCTACTCATCTGCCTTTTTTTTCCAGGAGACATATTGTAGAATGAGGTCAGTGTGTGTGTGTGTGTGTGTGTGTGTGTGTGTGTGTGTGAACATATGGGTATAAATGTAAGCAGACTGTTGATGTTTTGTTGATGTAGGTGTTGCTGATGCTGATGTCATTACTATTCCCTGCAGAAATGACAACAGACACAGGAAACACCCTGGGGGCATGTGTGTGTGTGTGTGTTTGTGCGCGTGTGTTATTCACACACAGAGGGAAAGACACCTAGACCTTTCATTGAACCTGACTACTGTCACATTGTATCTCTATGACAACTATTCTGCTTTACACTGAGGTTTTTTTTCTACCAACACATCCTCAGAATCAAACAGACTATACAGGTTGATTGTACCTGTAGTCTAGAACGATCTATAGGAAGGTTTTCTAATCTGTGTCGCGTTCCAGCTCCTAGGTGGCCATCGGAGCTGATTACACCCTCTAGTCAGCGCTTGTGATCCCACCAGTCTATTTTTGATGGAAGCCACATCAAGCCTCACAGATCAGATGATGCTGGGCAAGTAGTCGTAAACAACATAGTGCAAATTCCCGATTGTATGTCAACAATAAACATCATTAAATAAGACAAATAAAGAAAGCATTTAACTACGTAGCCTGCTTACCCATAGTAGAAGCAGAATAGTCAAGGGAAAATGACCAAATTCGGTTGTCTAAAGGTGCTCATTTTGCTTTGACGAGGCTGCCGTAATTACTGTAGTAATCACACAACTGAATTTTAAAATGTGGATGGCTAGTCTGCAGTGAAAAACACACAAAAAACACTTGGGTAGGATTAGGAAAAGATCACATTTTAAAATAATCATTTTAAACGTGCTATGGGTTCGTTACTACTCCTTTTAAGCTTGGAAACCTCCATCGTTATGGTAACAGTAGTTTATTTTTTTTAACTGTCCCTAATAGCAGTTTTAAGCGGGAGGTGAGCAGCGGTCTCTATCTAACTGTCTAACCAGTCACCCAACCCAACCAGCTCAAAATAGAACTGCAGAGTAGCAGAAGTTATTTTGGGTGCGGCTGGCTGTAGGTGATGAACAGCTGGAACATTTCCAAATCCTGGATGCACATGAAACTCTCCTGGTTACATCTTTATTTTAAAAGATGAACAACTGTGTTAGAAACTATCTGGTAATTTACTGTAAAGTCAGAGGTACAAGTCCGAAGAGAGAATTCAATGATGCATTTTCACCAGCTTATAAAACATTCAGCAGTTTAAATCAGTTCTGAGGTCAGGTTAAAATGAATTCATTACAGTTGTCATTTGCCTCCTTGACAGCCTTCTTCTTCATAGGGACAGCACCTGAGGCTCATGGGTACTGTAGTCTTTTGAGCCATTCACCAAGGCAAACTGATGGAAAACCAATGATATCTTAGGAACAAAGGTGAAATTATGAAGTCTAATCATATTGTTAGATCATCCAGGAGACTCCTATGTTTCCATGTTGATGAACACTGAGAAATCTAACTCTTTATTATTAAGTTGAGGAGGGGAAAAGATGGCATGAATGATCTTCATTGGATGTGGTTGGATTGTTGTGGAGGTCAGAATAAACCCAGCACCTTGGGGTTTGAATAAATGATATGGAATAAAAATCTAGATCATATACGCTTTCTGTACACGCTGCATTACACAGTATATCCTTGGCTGCCCAGTGCATGATGGGTCTAGTCTCTAGCTCTTATCATGTGACCCTGAAAATGAATGAGCTGCTCAAGAAGATGATGAATGAATGATAAATGTAAGAAGTGGAAGGACAAACACATAGAAAATGACACTTTGGAGCTTAACTCTGCTTGTTTCTTCTGTTTGTCCTCTTTTGGATGTTAGTCTTTTGAAAGCTTAAGCAGACAAAATATGTGGAGGATGCTCTTTTGATTTGAAACGGTGCTTCAGAGCTCTCAGCCTCAGGCGAGTGGCCTCATCCTTAGAACGCCAACTTGTTATTTTCTGTGTCGTTTAAATGCCAGCAGTGTTTTTTCTCCTGCTTTCCTCTTCGATGGCAGCGTTACTTAAAGCTAAATGTAGAGATTACTCATCATATCACATCATATCTCTGTGTGTTTCTCTCTCTCTCTCTCTCTCTCTCTCTCTCTCCCACTCTCTCTCTCTCTCTGCCTCTGTCTTTCTTGTGGGATGAGTTGCTGGGTCATTCATTCATCACGCAGCAGGGGATGACGGGAACGTTTCATTTCACCTCCTCAGAGGAAAAGATCCATCACGCAGCTTCATAAACTCCTTCATCAATCTATGTGAAGATGGCAACTTTAAACTGTCACATGGCATCGTAATCACTGTGCTGGATGTTGCCAGTTAAAAGAGATATGCTGGGGTTTGATCATGTATCGTGTAGAGTGTGTGCGTGTGTGTGTGTGTGTGTGTGTGTGTGTGTGTACCTGTCGCTCTAAAGGTTAGCTCTGTGTAGGCGTTACAGATGACAGATACAGCCACCACAAGTTGAGTGAGATCTGTAACCCACCATCAATCTTGTGTGGTGTGACAGGAAGCCCCTCTGCTGATTGGGTCACACACACACATACACATACACACACACACACACACACACACACACACACACACACACTGTTATTGAGATTATGCCTATTTCTTAACAAGGCTTGTTTTCTTCTGTGATCAGTGGATAATGACGTAGCTTGCTGCTTCATCAATTAATCATGAGACACGTGATCAGACTGTGATCAGTTCCAGTACTGACTGCAGACATTGTGTATACCGTACGTGTGAATGTGTGTGTAATTTTTTCTCTCTAAAAAGATAAGATTGGTGTTTTTTCTATATTTGTGCTACGCTGTAAATTTCTCATTCATTCATTCATTTTGGGCTGGAGGGGGGAGGGGGGGACCCTGGACAGGTGGCCAGTCCATCATAGAGCAGACAACCATTCACACACATTAACACCTACAGGCAATTTAGAGTGACCAATCAACCTAAACTGTGTGTTTTTGGTCAATGAACCTGAATACAAAGAACAGCTCTCCAGAGAGTGAAAATGTGATCGCTGTTTTTAGTCTCAGCCGTTTCTAAACTAAATACAGTCACTGTTGCCTTCAGGGTGAAGAAACACGTCACCCAGTGCAGCGCTGTGGCTCATTGATGCGTTTTTAATAGTTTCTGGACAACAGTGGAGGTCTACAGCACAGAGGAATAAGATATATCATCACATACACAATACTTGTTAGTAGGATGAGTTCAGTGTGGGTTTGGTTCTCCATTTGAGATTTACTATACGAAACCTGAATTGTCATTTAATACTAAAAAGGCAGCAACTAAAGATTCCTTTCATTACTGATGAATCTGCAGATCATTTTTAACAATAGAGCTTGAGGACCGAGGAGCTGAAACGATCAATCAAAATCAATCAGTCAAAATAGTTGCAGATGATTGAATAATTGATAAACTGAATCATAATTTTATAGCATTTGATGCCTTACTTAGCTGATTCTAAACATATTTTTCTTTTTTGTTTTGTTTTTGTAATATGCCAATCACTTGTCAGCTGAGTCTTGACACAAAAACATCTAAAGGAGAGCGTTGCATGAATAAAACACTGTGTAAAATGAGCAAAATGTATGAATGAAGCTAAGAAATATTGATGAAATACTTCAATCAAACTTTATTTGTATAGCACTTTTCATACATAATGAATGAATGAATGAATCAATCAATCAATCAATCAATCTTTATTCATATAGCGCCAAATCACAACAAAAGTCAAGGCACTTTTCACATAGAGCAGTTCTAGAAGGTACACTTTAAAATAATTAAAAGAAATGAAAGCTTGATAAAGTATAATAAATAAATAATAAAATTTAATCACTTTAAAATAAAGTGGGTCAAACCAGAAATGTGAGGTGGGATATTAAAAGGAAAACAAAGATAAGAAGTAAATAAAATAATAAAAGAACTTTATGAAATGTGATGAAGTAAACGCAGACATACAAGGTGGGTTATGAAGAGGAAAATAATAAAAACGATAGTCCTAGTAGTAAAACAGGCTAAAACATAAAATAAAAGTGCTTAAAGGCAAAGTGTGCATTTCCAAATGTGCCCAGAAGGATTTCAAAGGTTGATTTTAAAAAAAAGAAAAAGAAAAAAGTATTTTCAGTAAAGCAGCTTGAAATAAAAATACATTTGCAATTACAATGGCATCCTGGACTTCTATTAGAAAAGAGGAATCATGGATCAAACCACAAACAAGTAAGACAATAAGATCAATGAATAAAACAATAAACCTGAAGAACACCCCATTTAAAATAACTAGCAGATCAAACATAATAACCTGTATTCCTCAGGGGAATATCAAACCCTCACTTCAAAGCGCCAGTCTTTTCACAGCATTTTATCTGTATGACAAGGCCTCATATCACATGATAGCTTTGGTCATCATTTGCATGAATTGGCTCCTTTTGAAAGCGTCTCTCATCGTTGGAAAAGACTGTCTTTTGTCCTCTTTTGAATATGTGCAGATCTGCTGTGGCGCTCATGGAAAAAGCTCATGCAAAAGAAGCGAGGTGTTTGCTCTGAGGTCATCAGCTGCCTGTATAATTTATCTGCAACACTTCCATCTCCCAAACACATGAAATATGAATGAGACCGAGTTGACCTGGAAGCACAGGAGAAAGACTTAACAGCACAGTTTGATTTGTAGGTGCTCTTTACTGCCATCGCTAAGTGACTGTTGTTATACGGCACTGAACTTTATAATGGAGTGCTTTGACTCTGAATAACCAGCACACACAGCAAAAGCAGTTATGAAGGAATTATGTATTTGCTTGAGTTTTCTCAAATAAGTTCCTGTTAATGGTGAAGAGGGTTGATAATGAGGACAGCTTTAAATTGAGTAGTTGAGTAATTGAGTAAAGTTTAAGTTAAGTAATCTGCTCTTTTTTTAGTAACCCACATCAACCCAACAAAGCCTTCTCCATCACAAACCTTCTGCTGCCCTGAAGAACACCACTTAAACATGATTGCGCTAGAATAACCTGCTATTGTGTAACGAAACCAGTGAAATACAGGTTTCCTGCATATAAGCACGTCATCAAATCAGTGATAGAATGTTACCATTTAATGAAAACATAATACAGTCTGATCACATGCAGTGTATCTTTCTAATGTTACAGCGACGCTATCAACAGGTGAAATCTGATGCAGACTAATCACAACCCTTGTGTAAGTCCAGCTTTAGCTTATTCATCGTGCATGAAAGAAGATGTGACACAAGGACAAAGAATAAAACCGAAGCTTTAATTACTGATTCTGAGATTTAGATTCCAATATTTCAGACTTTCAGCGTGCAAAACACATCTTTCAATTTCTAATTTCTGCTTCCCAAGGACTCAGAAGTCTGTAGAGTGCCAGCTTTTTGAAAATATTTTTCTTTGTTGCATTTATAAATCGTTTGGAGACTCTGTAGTTTTTCCAAAAGGCAATAAAGAAAAAAATAGTTTGAAAAGGATTGTGAGTGCTTTGGAAGCAGAAGAATTGAAGTGTTTTGAGCAAAAGTCTGGCAATGCATTCAAAAGAGTCTGCTTCAGGTACCAGTGAGAGTTTGAAATACAAGCGGGGAAGGTCAACACCATAAACACTGCACAACTTGTTATCAGGGTGATAGAAGCTATCGAACCCGTAGGATCATATATACCAAGAAGGTGTGCTTGCATGTATTTATGCATTGCTGAATCACATTGTGTTACATTATGACAAAAGCGTAGTGATTGCCAGCTGATCCTGCCTTGTTAACACTAACCCTAACCCCTAACTCTAACCCTAGACCCAAACCCTAAAACTGCTTTGTGCCCCTGGGACGCCATACACCACGTTGTGCCCTCGGGACACTGTACACTACTGCGTGCCCCTGGTACACCATATACTACTGTTTTCAAATCCTAACCCTAGCACTGCTTCATGCCCCTAGGACACCATACACCATGTTGTGCCCTTGGGACACCATACACTACTTTGTTCCCCTGATACACCATACACTACTGTTTTCTAACCCTAACCCTGCTGTACCAACACGCTGGTCTTATTGCAGTGAATGCTGGTCTGAACGCACCCTTTTTTTAAAGATGCCACCCAAAATCAGCTAATATCTACAGTCACAATGAATCTTTTTTATTTTTTAACTCTGCAACCGAAACTAACCAAAACGACTGCAGAGTGGAGCTTTGAGCCGCTGTAGTAAAACCAGTACAACTCTACTGTACGACTCTATTCATCTCCCCACAGACTGGTAGTTCATACGCATACCACTAGTCATTCTGCCTAATTAACTACATTCTCCCACACTTCTACCTTTGATGTTGCCCACCGCCCACCCTCTTGCCTCCCCTCCACCCTCCCCCCTCTGATGAGACGAGTAGTGA